>NW_028261388.1:63712130-63984630 GCF_051295495.1 Thamnophis sirtalis
GTTTCTAATTGCCCTGCTTTTGTTTTCCTGTTTTCCTGGGTTAATCTTGGTCCCAGATCTTTTGTCTTTCCTATCCTGGGGGTTAGTTCTGCCAGGAAACAGAAATAGGAGAGTTGAACTATTTTTAGCCTGCTGATTCCATTTGTCTTACTGAGTGTACTTAAGGATTTAAGTGTTCCTTTCATCTGGTGTTTTTGCCTCGGGTTTTCTTAAAGGGGGAAAGGCTGGCTTGAGTTTCTTGCCACTGTTTTCAGTGGTTTCTGATTCGGTGAGGTTTCTGGCACTGTCCTTTATGCTAATACTTCCCATAATGCCTTGGTGGTTTTTATTCCAGTGGAGTCTTTCCTGTCCTTAGGGTTAGGGTAAAAACTGGTTTCATCTGCAGTCTTTTTTTGGGGGGGGGAGCTGCTATTCTTTTGGTGTTTTTCTGGTGCTGTCATAGTTGGGGGGGGGGTACGTCCGGCAGTTATCTACGCATTGATAATGGTCAAATACTAATAATATTTGCTTATACATTTTAGTGACCTTTCCTTACATAATTGGTGTTTTCTTTCATACTTTTAGATTTCTAACTTCTGTTTCTGTTAGCCATTGATAAAACAAACCCCATGTTAAAAAGTATTTGAAGCCTTCTCCTTGATTTTAATTATCAATTTATTCATTCCTGCATATTCTAATTTTTCTTTATTCATTTTCATATCTTTGTTTTTTCACTGTTGTGCAAACACAATTCCAGCAGCTGTCAACATGTGTAAAATTAAATATGTATTGTATTCCCTTTGAAATACCCAACAGCAAGATATGGTTTTAAATCCATATCTTGCTTTACCATTGCTTCTAACCATGACACCACAACAGGGACAAATAAGGAGAATCAACAATCATCTCTCAGGAAAAAAATGAAGGAACATTTTGAATTAAAATCACACACCATTTGCAGAGAGAACATTAAACAATGGGAGCAGGATGCTTTAACAAAATCCATAGATAAGTCAACTGGAAACCATTTATCCACTACTCGCACAATATTTTTTACAGTCACAATGCAGTTTAAAATCTGGCACAAAGATGTAAACCATTCTCAGACATTGAAGGGCAGGTAAATTTGCTAACTGTCATTGGAGTAGATCTGCATTCATAGAGATCCACAGTGAAAATAGTTGAATTCATTGCAAATGAAATTAAAACCACTGTGTTTGCCAGCATTATTGCAAAGAATCAGAAAGCGTGTTTGATCATTGATGGAGCCTCAATGCTATCAATGAAAGCAGGTGTGATAGTTTTTGTTAGAGGATTCAGAATGCACAGCAACCATTTTCATTGAGCTGGTGGAATGGGAGAAACAAGATGTGGAGACCATATGTTCTGCAGTGATGGGAAGCTTACATAAAGTTGGGTTTACCAACGAATATTTGCAAAAGCATTTAATAGCATTTTGCTCTGATGGTGCCAGCATTATGCTTGGGAGAAAATCTGGAGTCAGCAGCAGAATAGCTAAAGACTTCCCAAATTGTAATCTGGCACTGCTTGAACCATCGCCTCCAACTATTGCTGGATGATCAAACAACTGAACCACTTCAAAATATTCCTTGACAAGATACACACCACTTTCCATAAATCCTGCGAGAGCCAGATGGAACTTTTACAAATCTCTGAACAACTGAGCATTGAAATTGTGAAGATTGTCAGAGTTTTGGGACCAAGATAGGCTGCCTGTAGTTTAAGGTCAACCATAGCTGTGTAGCATGCTTATCCAGCACTACATCATTTTTCTGGGCAATGAAAAATCCCCAGGCATGGCTGCTTATTTTGAAATTTTAAATTTTTTGATTGATTTTGCCCCCATGATTGAGATTCTAAATGAGATTTCTCTTTTGTCAAATGCCCTGGAGGGAAGAAACACAGACATCATCAAGGCCGAAAAATTGGTATTGCAATCAGTTAAAGCATTTGAAATGCTTAGACTGAAAAAGGGCCCATATGAAAAAAGGTTGATGGAATGATAGCTTCAGAACCCTTCCAAAATATAAAATTAGTTCAAAATCAATGATTTGTTGCACTTCCTGTGAAATTTTTTTGGAAAGCATCATTACCAATTTGAAGAAAAGGCTGATGGATTGTGAACATCTAAAAACAGGTAGCCAATTGCCAGACGCAAACAAATTACAATTTCTCACATATTTGGAGCTGGATTACTAGAACATTGAAGATGTAGTGATTCCATGGGCAGAAGCAGAGAAGGATTGATTGAATTTGGCAAAATGTTTAATTATGAAATTAATATGAATGACTACAGAGATTTTTTTGGAAAATGTATTCAAAGATCCAAAGAACTACACAATTCCTGACAGTATCAAAAAAGTTAGAGATATTGTCAGGACAGTTGCTGTTAGTTCAGCAGAGATAGAAAGGGGATTCTCAAAAATGAACCTCGGAAGGAAGAAGGCTTAGCAGTGAGAAGACGGAGTTTCAGGCCATTCCTGAAATTCCCCTATTCCGGAGGGAATGGACAGGTCGTTTTCGATCCTAGCTGTCCTGTAGAGACAGTGAAGGTTTGGGGAGATCCAGTGACCTCAGAGATGTTCGCAGGTCTCGGGGGGGCTCGGAATTCAACCCCTTTTGCCAACCCTTTTTGGATTAGCTGTATGCTAACCGAAACTGCAAGCAGCCCCTAAGAATGGTAGAAGTGATTTCATCTGGTAAGCTGATTTTATTACTCAAAGAGAGACGGTCCGCACTAAAATCTAAGCTAATTGAAACCAAAGAACAGAAGAATCTAGCGGCGAATTGGTTTTTTTCTAATGGATTTATGGCCGGTGGTTACCCTATTTCTTAGATGTTTCAAAGATCTGCTTTAATACTTTCTTTGACTCTCTTTAAGTGGGCTGTAAATTAACTTACTATAAATTGGCCTTTTACGATCTGACACTTTTATTGCTTGACTGTGTTGGTCTAAGATTAGATAAGATCGCACAGCTCCCAGCGTGTTTTTACTTGCAAATATTTTAGACTGCATCACAACATGGCGTTGATACATACTCCAAAAAGTTCATTTCAGATGTTTTTTTCTGCATTTCAAAAACTGTTTGATTCATATGAAAGATTTGGGGAAAAATTGGACCATTTGATATTAAAATTTGAAGGAAAAAGTGAGAATGTTGAATGTTTGAATGCTCCTGAAATACAAACAAAGAAGGTGAGAAATGAAGCCTCTCAACTTGCTGACATGTAGGGCGTCTGGGTTATTTCGGAGGGACAAAGAGATGCAGTCTTACAGAAGATTTATTTTAAAAGACAGAGCGCAGAAGGAATGACAAGCATTAAAGAATCTACACCTTATGAAACATCATTGGCAGAATTTTTAATTCCACCTTTGAGAATTAAAAACAAATTGAAAAGTTTAACAAGCCTGGGACAACGTTATTATTTCATCAGAGGCATCCTGAGTAAAAAGGTGCGAAGATATCCCTGTTTGGACTTGCTTATAAAAACATTTGGTAAATCTGTTCTACGAATGCCATTAGGACTGAGAAGGTTTTGTTATTGGAGAGACATAGGCTGATAGATGGAAGAATACAATTTGAAACTAGCTAAATCTAATTACTCTTATTTGTAATAAATATAGCTGAATAATAATTGATATTGATAGTAATGTATATAATGTGGAGTTGATATGATAAATAATAATTGGATATGAGAAGGGAAGGTTGGAAATATTTTTAGACCATATACAGGGCGGGGCATAACCTTTTCCTAGGGGGTCACAGCAAGATCGACAGCAGTTTACAACTTCCGCGACACCTCATTTTAAAGCCCATAAAAAACTGAATTGAATGAGCTATTAAATGTTAAATTTGCTTTAAGAATGGCTGGAAAATTCGATTCGGAAGAACAAAGGATCATTGACAGAATAAAATGCATTGCCTTTCGAGAGGCTCGCTATGCTGGAGCGACGTTTATCAATCGAAAATGGATTGCAAACAAATTGAAACGTCATCCGGATTGGGTTACTGATAATTGGAACAAAACAGCCCAAGAATGTTTCACAAAATTTGGAGAAGGGCGTCCTCTGCAACTGTCCCAAGAAAGCAAAGCCATCATTGCAACTGGCAGTCGCAAACAACGAAAAGGAAACCGAAAAGTGGCCCAAGAAATCCTTCAAATTCCTGGAAAACGAGTTGATCAAAGGACAATCGGCCGATATCGAGAACGAGAAGGTTTGAAGCCATTCCACGTCATTTGCAAACCATTGAAAACTCAAACACACGTTCAAGATCGGCTTTGGTTGTGCGATTGGTTGTCTGAATGGACCGAGGAAGATTTTCTTCATTTGGCGCCATCTGACGAATTCTTCGTTTATGCCATTCGAAAACCGAATTTCCAGAACGATCGAATTTGGGCTAAAGACGTCGATGACATCGCCAAACATGAACGATATCGACAAATCGTTCGCAATCCGACTTGCATCGGGATTTTCGTCATTTTCACAGCCAAGAAACTGCATTGGGTTTTGAAGGATAAAGGGGAATCCTGGGATGGCAGTTATTTCCATGAGAAAATTTTATTGGAGAATGTCATTCCATTTCTCAGTGATCCAGACAATGTCTTGGTGGTTGGTGAGGCTGTCTTTCTTCATGACAAAGCTCCTTGCATGCGTGCAAATGCGACTCAGCAATTGTTAAAGGAAAACAATGTCGAATTTTGGGGCAATGACGTCTGGCCGGGAAATTCGCCAGATCTCAATCCGGCAGAGAACATTGGGGCCATAATTAAGGATGAAGTGGAAGCTCTGATTATTCAGGAGCAAGGTCAAAATCGATATTCGGTTGAAACTTTGAGAATGAATTTGGAAACTGTGTTGAAAAATCTGGAAAATCGAACGGAACTGTTTGAAGATTTGTTGTGTTCTTATCCACCTCGTTTGAATGCTGTTCGAAGGGCTAATGGTGGTCATACTGACTATTAAATCGTGTCAATAAACTCAGTTTTTGATGGGCTTTCGAATGGTGTATGAATTATTTGTGTTGTTATTACAAGTGTTGCTGTGACCCCCTAGGAAAAGGTTATGCCCCGCCCTGTACAAAGGTTATTAATCACAATAATTGTTACTATTAAAAAATAAAATAAAATATATACAGTTAAATGTCAACTAATATGGGGAAAATGTTACGATATACGATATAATTACATAAAAAAGGGAGAATGATAATAAACTACATTGCATGAAAGATGGAATTTTTGGTATTAAATATTATGGATCAGCTAAAACAGGATATGAGGATTTGATGTTAATAGAGGATTTTACAAACAAGTAAATGAAATGCTAGCATGTAGTTATGGACTAAATCTTTGGCATAGTTAAGGATGAAGGATGTTTAAATAACTGTAGTCAACTAAAAGTGGAGGTATAATGATGTCAATATGGTAAACATATGGGTTAAGATATTTGAATTAATATGAATTATGATATGAATTAAATATAATATGAATTAATGGAAGAGATGCACTAAAACATGTTGTAAACAGCTGATATATATGTATGTATGTGTGTGTGTGTATATATATATATATATATATATATATATATATATATATATATATATATATATATATATATATATATATATATATATATATATATATATATATATATATATATATATATATATATATATATATATATATATATATATATATATATACCTGTGTTACCTTTTTTTCTTTTTTTGGCTTTTCTTTTGTTTTTTGTTTTGTTTTTGTTTTTCTTTTTTTTTTCTTTTTCGTTTCTTGTTTTTTTTTCTTTTTCTTCGATTTTTTATTTCCCCACTGGTGTGGGCATGTATTGTTTAAGAAACAAAAATTATTATTACCATTATCTCTCTTTTTTTTAAAATAATAATTATAGTCAAATGGAAATGGATATATGATGATGGTGACATGTATGAATATTTGAGTTAAAATGCTCGAGCTAACATGAACTATGTTTCTTGACTGTGGAAGAGATGCGTAAAAGTCTATTTGTAACCAACTGATACACTTTCTATAGCATGTAAAGAAGGATGTTGTATTTGTTTTAAATCAAAATTAAAAAAACTGTATTTTAAAAGAAATGAACCTCATATGTTCAGAACAAAGAACCCATCTAACTGTTGCAAACATTAGTAATTTGATGACAATAAGCATTATTGGCATGCCTGTAAAAAGATGGGACCCAATTCCTTCAGTCAAAAAGTGGCTCAGAGCACACCATCACACAGCTGAGGATCCATGAGTGAAGAGCAAGAGAAGTGCATCTGAGGAGGCCAGAAATGAAAAAACAATGTGGAAACATCTTCAACCACAAAACCAATAACACCCCTAAGTACCTGAGTGTACTTCTTTTATTCTTATGTAAGGTGTAAGTGAATGCAATTAGTCTTCCTTTCTGTGTCTTTTCTTTGTGTAGACCATTCATTGGAGCAAGGTGGTCAGTTGGTGGAGTTGAAGACCAGCAGGACAGTCATCTTTCCTCTGTAAATAGCTGTTTTATTGTTTTGTGTGCTGGTTTCATCGTTACGTAGCGCATGCAATTGAAGTCTTCTTTTCTGTGTCTTTTTTGTGGAGGCCATTCATTGAAGCAAAGTGGTCAGTGATGTTGAAGACAGGCAAGGACAGTCATCTTCCTTCTGTAACACTTTTATTGTTTTGTGTACTTATTTTATTCTTATTTAAGTAGTAAATGCACAAAATAATAAATTTACTTTTTTTATATCTTCTTTTTGTAGATCATTCATTGGGGAAAAGAATTCAATGACATCAACCTGACTACTCCCACCTGGTCACATTACCGTCAAGCAACAGTGAGGCAGACAAATAGCTGGACCCTGTTCCCAATGTGCATATGTGCAGAGTTGTGAGATGAAGGGAACAGCTAAAGAACAGGGGGTGACTTGGGAGTAAGGCCACAGGTGGATGATGAATGGCCCTCTCAGAGAAAATAAAAGAGGAACAAAAGGGGAGTGGAGTTTGCAGGAGACAATTAGTTCGCTTATTTGGTTTGTGACTCTCTGAGCTCCTTGCCAAGTTTTGCAGATATCGGCCTGTCAGCTCTCCAAGCCCGATAAGGTATGTGACTGTAAATCCTCCCTTGAAAGACTTTGCTGGATGTGAATGAGCAGAATTCACAGCAAATTAATAAAAGGGGTCTTTGTCAGGACAAAGAGTTTGCTTCATGCTCTTGAAAAGCCTAGGTCAGGACACTTAGAAATTCTACCAGGCTGAGGTAAAGTGCATGTGCTACGGCATGCTATGAATGCCCCTCACTCACCCCTTTGCCTGGTTTCCCTCCTCTGCCATCTCCTTGGTGCTCGTTCACTCAATCGCTTGTGCTCTTCCTCCCCAGTCTAGCTTGACACAGGCAGTAGTGCAGCTTACAAACCGGTTGTCAGTGAAGCTGGGCACCAGTGAGGCTGGCTTTTTGCCTGGGTTTGTCCAACTGTTGGAGGGAAAATGGATGGGGGCCTGGGGAGGAAGCTATTTCCCCTCTGACAGTTGGACAAACCTAGGCAAAAGTCATCCCTCACCAACACCCAGCTTCACCAACAGTGGGCAAAGGGCAGTTGTGAGCTGTGCTGCTGCCTGTATCAAACTATGCTGGGAAACCTGGCTGCGAAAGGAAGAGAAGCTGGGTGAGCTGGCAGCACACAGGAACGTCTCCCCCTTCTTCATTTCCCTCCCCACTGCTGTGAAGAAGGGAATGGCAGCATTAACACACAAGAATGGCACTGCATAATAATGCCACCCCCTTCTCCCTCTCCCTCCCCAGAAGAAGGGGGTGGCCACTAGAATTGAAGGGAGAGTGTGAGGTTGCTGCTTCTGGGATAAGGCATGAGGGAGCCTCTTTCTGTCACAGCTGCTGCCATACCAGAGTGCTGTCTCAGGAGTGAGGGGGAATAAAGAAGCCAGCTGGCAGGCCAAGCAGCTTTGCTGCCTTTTCTCTTCCCATGTGGCTCTCCCAATCATTGAGAGCAGAGTTTGGAGCTGCTAGCAACCACCTCTTTCTTCACACAGGATCACCCGGCAGTGGGGTGAGAAGAGGGAGGCCTTTAGCAGCTCCAAACTTAAATGCAGAAAGCAGCATACCACAGGTGGGTGACCCTCAGGAAAGAGAGCCGTGCTGGGGCACTGTGTGCCTGGACCAGGCACTTTCTCTTGGGTCTTCATCCTGGGCCTTGCCATGTTCCCCACCAGGTGGATCTTTGGCTGAGCATGGTGGGCCTGGAACTGATCTCCCTCCCCCACTTTCTCAGGCCAGGTGAGAAGTGGCTTGGAAGGGACAAGAGCACCCACCTGCAGCCCGCTGCCCATGGAGAGACCGCCCAGGTAGCTGTGCAGTGCCAGTAATAGCTCATGGGGACTGGGCCTGCCTGAGCCCCTCTTCACAGGACCCCCAATGATGCCCCCAGTCTCCTTAGGGCAGAGCTGGCTTTGGGTGCTAGATTGGTCCCCTGGAAATCCATTTTCTGCCGAGGAGCCCACCCAAGGCTTCACTCGCCACCTGCTGAGGTGCCTGGACTCCTGGTGATGGATTGGGTCCTTCAGGCACTCATCTTGCTGCCTGCTTAGTAGCTCCAGCTCCTCCATCCAAGTGCTTTGTCAGAACTGCCTTTGGGTTTTGTTTTGCCTGTGCAGACATCACTTGCTTGGAGGGGAGAGGTTAGAGGAGTGTCGAGATGCCAAAATGGCCTCAGGAGAGGCCAGCCGAGGCAAGGAGTGAGGGAAGGAGAGAGGGGAGGGGCAGGGCCAGTCAGTGGTGGGATCAGCCAATTCTCCAAACTGCACACAAAGTTAACAACTGGCTCAGCCAAACTGGGCCAAACTGGCTGAATCCCCATCTCTGAATTTATATTTATATGACTAGTATTTTGCTTGCTTTAACTTATTCTAGTGATTTGTTTTCCGTAACTATTTTCCTGTTTACAGATGTAATTCAAAATACTGCTCATTATTGAAAAAAGGTCCTTTATGGTTCAGTTCTTTAAATTCTCCAGGTCTGTTTGCTCCAAGTAGATTTTCCCATCCCATCGGCTGGCGACCTCCCGGGGGAGAGCCTTCTCTGTTGCAGCTCCGGCCCTCTGGAACGAGCTCCCCGTGGAGATCCGGACCCTTACAATCCTCCAGGCCTTCAATAAAGCCACTAAGTCCTGGCTGTTCTGGCAGGCCGGGGGCTGTTGAAGAATCCAGCCCCATGGTAACTATGAATGTTGTATTTTAAATTGTTCTTTGTCTTATTTATTCCCTTTCCCCTTTTTATTGTAAGCTGCCCGGAGTCCTCCGGGAATGGGCGGCATACAAGACTAATAAACATAAACACACACATCCCACATGTTCATATTGGAAGGTAATACTTCTGATTCCATTTGTTTGGATTGCTTCAAGCCAGCAGGAATAGCTCAGCCTAGACATGCCATGGAGAGGCAAGGCAAGGCAAAGAGGGTATTTCAGAGACAATGAACAGCAGCAAAAGTGAGCAAGAGCTCAGTCTGACCAAGGTGAACTTGCAAGAGGAAGAGGTAGCTGCCCCAGGAGAGGCGGTGGTTGAATTGTCTGGGGCATAGTGGAGGTCACGTTGAACTTTTGGAGGAAAGACATAAAATAAATCTAATAAACAAACAATACTTAGTACTTCAGGATAATTAGGATTGGTGCAGGATCTGTTGATACAATCCAGAATTGTCTTTCTATAGTCCTTTGGGCCACAGTATTGCAACTGCAGAGCACAAGCGTTTGTGTGCAATCTGGGCTCTGCAATTTCCCATGGCTCCCGCCATGTCTGGGGATGTTTTTTTGGGTTGCAGCCAGTTCCTCCTCCCCCTTTGTCCCGAGCCAGGATTGGGTGAACGTTCCTCCCTCCCTGCCGCTCTGCTTGCACAGTCCAGCTCCTCCACCTGCATTTTCCCATTCTTTCCTTCCTGTTGTTCTCCCCCCCCCACTTGCCAGCTGGATTTATAAACATGGGTGTGGCCTCTGGGCTGTAAAGTTGAATGCTTCAATTCCTTCTAGGAAACCTATGGCTTTTCCATACCCTAAATCCTCTGGCAATTTATTTTTGGGAATTTTTCCCCTCTTCCCCCCCCCCTTCCCTCCATCAGAGTCCCAAAATTTTTTGCCGCTGTTGCGGTGGCCATGGCTTGGTGAGGGGGGGGTCATGTGACTGAGTGTGTGTGAGTGATGTCAAGTTCCCCATGCCCACTCAGTCACATGCGCCCCACCTAGCCACACCCACAGAACAAGTAGTACAATTTTTTTGAAACCCACCCTGATGTCATCTAATGACTTTTACTCAATATGTTGCACAAATGTGATCTCCCTTATAGAATAGATGTATACATTGTGCTCAATTATAATGAGAGTAAGGTTTGTAAATATACATAACTGTTGTGACTCAGCAGCAGCTTGCTGTGAGTTGCGTTGGGATGCAGGAATAATGAGCAGCTGTTGCTCGTTAGGGTCGTCTTCTGCAGATAAAAGACGGATGGTGCCACGCCTTAGTGGCAGAAGTCAATGTTCGTCGTTCATCAGTCATGGTTTGTTGTTCATGTGATGCACTTGGCTAAGTGATTTGCTTTCTGTAACCCTGATTCAAAGAGGCACTTGGATAAGTGATTTGCTTTCTTTCTGTAAACCTGGTTTTGCTGTAAGAGCTTTTTGTGTTTGCTTTTGCTATGTACCTTTTTGCCAGAGACTTTATCTATGTTTATTTTTGGGCTCGCAGCCAGCTTGAGCCAGGACTGATAAAGATATTTCCTTTGAAGTTCTGTCTGACTGCCATCTGTGAATGAGCGAAGAGGGGGGTCTGAACAGATTGACTTCTGCCACCACAAACCTCCATTTAATTAATTATGGAACAATTACAGGCAACTGCCCCAACAGATAGCGATATTGGCGGACCAAATTGCACAGCTGCAGAGAGCTGCAACCCCCTCCCCCAGCCAAGGAGGAAATGCCCAGTAGCCATGCCAGATAAATATGATGGGAGTCAGGCCATGTTTGCCGCGTTTCTGGGACAATGCCAGCTGTTCCTGAGTTTGAGAGCGGAGGACTTTCCCACTGACTGGACAAAGGTGAGATTTATTATCAGTTTGTTCTCAGGCACAGCTGCCCATTGGGCTACCTCCTTGTTAACTCAGCTGAGGCCTTTGTTGGATGACTTCCAGGGTTTTTGTCAATACTTTAAACGGATGTTTGAAGATCCTATTAAGGGGGAAACATCAGCTAGAAGTCTGAAGTCACTGCGGCAGGGGAGTGGTTCATTGCAAGACTATGTTAGTGAATTCAGGCTGCGTAGCCAGGATTCAACGTGGAATGAACCAGCTCTGATGGACACGACAGTACGGGGGCTGGTGGGGCAGCCTTGGAGAGGGTGGAGGACCCTGGACAGGGTGTTAGGGCTTGGCCGGAGCTGTTAGAGCTGCCGCCAGACTCCAACAGTAGGGGGGCTGGTCGGTCGGAGAGGGTGGAGGACCCTGGATGGGGTGTCGATGCCGCGAAGGGTGGAAGGAGACATGGTGGCCACCGGATACCTGGGGAGTCTTGGCTCAAGGGGACTATTCCTGCAGATATTTGGGAATCACAAAAGAGGCACCACAGGAAATGAGTGTGGGCCATCTTTTTTTTTTAAAAAACATATTTTTTATTTCCATTTTCATAACATACAATCACATGTATACTATACATAGCCAGTATCATATAGTAATAAAACATCAACACCCAAACAAAAAAAAGAAGAAAAAAAGAAAAAAAGAAAGACAAAAGCCCATTGTTAGCTCTTCTGCTCTCCATACACCTCTTTCCTCTACCTCTCTCCTACTTCCTATCTTCCCTCCCTCATCCTTTCCTGCTCTACTTCCCCTCCCCTTCTCCTTCTCCTCTCTCTACATTCCACTTCTCCTTATCACCCTCTTCATCCTCCCTCCTTACCCTCTCTCCTATCCCATCTCTCTATATTCCGCTCTTCCTTATCCTCCTCATCTTCCCCCCTTACCCTCTCCTCTCCCTCTCTTCTTATCTCCCCTGTTTCCCACTCTTCCTCTCATTGGTGTATTTCCGCTTCTGAGCCAACTCCAATCTATGTTGATAGTTTTTGTACTTCCATAACAATATACTTAACAAATCGTGGTTTTAAAGAAAACATAAGGAAAAACAGTATACATGTGCAATTATATTACCTTAGAATTTAACATCCCTCGTCAGATCTCCCTCCCTCCTACACTCCCCCCAACCCCTCCAACCTTCCCTCCCCCGACTTCCCTGAACCCATACACGGTATAAATCTTTAACAAAAACAGTCTAAAATATATTGGGGGGAAAAAAAGAAAAAGAATAGAAAAATTGATAACTTCGAGCTTAGCTCCTCCTTGCTAAACTAACTTTAAACAGTTTATATCAGTCCTGGTGTTAATCATAAGCTATCTGGAATTTCTTAGTCCTGTATTTATTTTAAATATAATCAATCCATTTTTCCCCATCTCGTTTATCCATATTTAATTTGTATATAATCAATCCATTTTTCCTAATCTCATTTATTTCTCTCATTTAATTGGTGCTTACAATATGTAAGTATTTTAGCCATCTCGGCTAAATCTGTGACCCCCAGTGTCCCCTCTTGGGTTATAGGCAAGTCGTCCCTCTTCCAGCATTGCACTACCGACAACCCAACTACAGTCATTAAGTGCAAAGTCAAATCAATCTCCGCAGCTGTACATTCAGTCCATAGATGTACCCTTATTCATATTAAAAACAAAGTATTCTGCTAACAATTTTTACATTCATTAATATATTTCACATGTCTGAATAAATTTTCATTCAATCTCCCAACCCCTTCTTGATTGCGTCACCCCTCCCAACTCCATCCAAACTGGATTATGAACTGATGAAGCTCTGGCACATATCTTTATCTTCTTCAACCTAGAAAACAAATCATTGGTAGCTAGTTGATTGTTATATTTTTAGTTGTTGACCCATTTGTCTGGTAATCACACGGTATTGACTTTGTTCCTTGGCGCCTTGTACTTCTGAGGGAGAGAGATGATCCATCCTTGTTGATAGTTGTGTCGTTTGCTATCTATCTTGTCCTTCTTGTTCTCTTTCTCTAGGCCCAGGTGGGGCAGGAAGTCCGGCCTTCAAGATATTATGGTAAAAGTCTCGAGCTTCCCCTACTGATCTAACACGATATCTTTGCCCCTCAAAGATGAATGATAGTCCAACTGGTGCCTCCCATCTGAGCTGTAGCTGATGATTTTTAAGCTCTTCAACTAAAAAAACATAGTCTTTCCTGGATCTTAGCATTTGAGGTGGTATCTCTTTCAGGACAATCACCTCCTGACCCCCAATTTGAAGCTTAGTTTTGTAGGACTCTTGCAAGATCATATTCCTGATATCCCTTGTAGTAAAATAAATCACAATGTCCCTTGGAAGCCGCTTCTGTTTCGCCAGCCAAGAGTTAGAATGGTAAACCTTATCAATTTGCCAATCATAATTTCCCCCTGGCCTTCCCAACAGATTACAAAAGGCTTCTGAAAGAATCTGTTTCAGGTTCTCCTGACTGTTTTCGTGCAAACCTCTTATTCTTAAAGCAAACTCCATTTGACTATACTGTAGCATAATGATTTCTTTTTCAGCATTTCCAACTTTTTGTTGCACCACGTCTATTTTCGATACCATATTAGTCTTAGCATCATTAAGATCTTCTAATCTGTCTTCAATTTCCGAGAGATATTCTATTAACAAATTAACAACCCCCAGCATGTGATCCCTCATCTTCTTAATCCGAATCTCAAGTTTATCAGACAGCCACTATCTCCTCCTTAATTTTTAATTCCAACGTAACTGTGAAGTTTTCAAAACCCTCGGCCAGCTTCTTCTGAAAAAATTCCTTAGTCAGTATCTCGCCTGTGGAGGGAGGAGGTGGAGACTGTGGTTTCGTGCCAGGGACAAATGAGCTTCTGAAGCCGGGGGGGGGGATTTGATTGAAAGCCATTCCAAGTCTTAATCTTCTTCAACCAATTAATAAATCTGTGTTAATCAATTGTGCAGCTGTAACTGATAATTTTAGTATTAAATCACTCCTTCCCTTTGAGGTTTTAAACTCCGTAGAAATTCAAAACTCAAACAGTGTTACGAAGCTGCTCGGCGCCATTTTGAGTATCTCTTTAGAAAGCAAGATATCAGAAGGAGTTCTTGTAAAAACAAAAACTGGAGCTAAGAATTGATACGAACAATTAAAAGTCCACATGTACGGGTTCTGCTCACCTTGGGATTAATAAATCAAGTTTTGTTCTGAGGATTTGAGTGTTGCTTTGTGCTGCTAATGTAGCAGAAATTCCTGGCACGGAGGCAATTCTGCCATTGGCTGGCCTCCCCCCCCCCTCCCAGATACAATCTGCGAAAGTAAGTTGGCATGATGCCCGGTAGAAAGCTCACCATTATCTTCTTAGCCCAAAGAAAAAGGTAAACAAACTGTCAGATAGCTGATGGATAGCTCATCTGGCAATTAACGTGTCCAAGATTTGAGAGCCAAAAAAATCCACTCCCGTCCACAAGCAAACTCAAACCGGAAGTCAAACTCGAGTGCCGGCCATCTTATGGACAATCCCTTCCGACCACATCCAGACCATCAGAACCCAGGGAAAGGGCCCTGCGGTGGGGGATAGTGTTGTGACTCAGCAGCAGCTTGCTGTGAGTTGTTTCGGGATGCAGGAATAATGAGCAGCTGTTGCTTGTTAGGGTCGTCTTCTGCAGATAAAGACAGATGGTGCCACGCCTTAGTGGCAGAAGTCAACGTCGTTCATCGGTTGTGGTTCGTTGTTCGTGAGAGGCACTTGGATAAGTGATTTGCTTTCTGTAAACCTGGTTAGCTGTAAGAGCTTTTTGTTTTTGCATTTGCTGTGTAACTTTTTGCCAGAGACTTTATCTATGTTTATTTTGGGCTCGCAGCCTGCTTGAGCCAGAACTGATAAAGATATTTCCTTTGAAGTTCTGTCTGACTGTCATTTGTGAACGAGCGAAGAAGGGGGGTCAGAACAGGAAACTATACAAGTATAATTTATAAGAGCCAAGGTGGCGCAGTGGTTAGGGTGCAGTACTGCAGGCCACTTTAGCTGACTGTGATCTGCAGCTCAGTGGTTCAAATCTCACCGGCTCAAGGTCGACTCAGCCTTCCATCATTCCGAGGTGGGTGAAATGAGGACCCGGACTGTGGGGGCAAGTTGCTGACTCAATTTGCTAAAAAAAAAAAATTGTAAACCGCTTAGAGAGGGCTGAAAGTCCTATGAAGCGGTATATAGCAATAGCAATAGCAGTTAGACTTATATACCGCTTCATACGGCTTTCAGCCCTCTCTAAGAGGTTTACAGAGTCAGCATATCGCCCCCACAGTCTGGGTCCTCATTTCACCCACCTCGGAAGGATGGAAGGCTGAGTCAACCTTGAGCCGGTGAGATTAGAACCGCTGAACTGCAGATAACAGTCAGCTGAAGTGGCCTGCAGTACTGCACCCTAACCACTGCGCCACCTCGGCTAATAAAGTCTAATAAATAAATAAATAAATAAATAAATAAATAAATAAATAAATAAATAAATAAATAATTATGAGCCACTATGGCGCAGCATACAGACAGAAATGAAAAATTGGGAAAAATTACAATTATCTTTGTTGGGAAGAATAGCAGCAGTGAAAATGAATGTTCTACCTAAATTTTTATTTCTTTTTCAAATGATACCAATACTTAAAAAAGATGCAAATTTGCTAGAGTGGCAGAAGGGCATTAATAAATTTTTATGGGCAGGGAAGAAGCCGAGAATAAAACTAAAAATAATGCAAGATGTGCGTGAGAGAGGAGGTTTGAAATTACCATATTTAAAACTATATTATGAAGCAGTAGTTTTATCGGTAATTAGTGACTGGATTAATATAACAGATGATAGACTACTTAATATCGAAGGGCATGATTTGGTATATGGTTGGCATGCTTACTTGCTATATGACAAAAAGGTAGATAAGAACTTTAAAAGTCATATTTTAAGGAATGCTCTACTGCGGGTCTGGAAAAAATATCAATACAAACTAAATAATAAGATACCCATGTGGGCAATTCCTAGACACGCAATAGAAAACATAAATATAGTACAAAAACAGGATGTAATTACATACCGACAGCTTCTTACCTTAGAAAGAGGTGTATTACAATTAAAACCCTTGAATGTACTAAAAGAGGAAAAGACAATTCAAACATGGTTTCAGTATGGGCAGTTACAGGCCAGATGGAAAAAAAAATTAAAAATTGGTTTTATGCAAGATGGGGATAATTTACTAAAACAAATTAGAGATTAAAGTCCAATGCATATAAAGAGACTATATAATGCATTAATAGAAATGGATTCGGAAACAGAATTAGTTAAAGATTGTATGATAAAGTGGGCACAAAATTTTGAAGAACCAATAATGTTGGATACATGGGGAAAGATTTGGGTAAGAAATGTAAAATTTACACAAGCCCAAAATTTGAGAGAAAACTTTTATAAGATGTTTTATAGATGGCATTTAGATCCTAAAAAGCTGCCCTCTATGTGGCGCAGAGCCAAGGTGGCGCAGTGGTTAGGGTGCAGTACTGCAGGCCACTTCAGCTGACTGTTATCTGCAGTTCGGCGGTTCAAATCTCACCGGCTCAAGGTTGACTCAGCCTTCCATCCTTCCGAGGTGGGTAAAATGAGGACCCGGATGGTTGGGGGCGATATGCTGACTCTGTAAACCGCTTAGAGAGGGCTGAAAGCCCTATGAAGCGGTATATAAGTTGAACTGCTATTGCTATTGCTATTGCTATGTATCTGAATTTACAACCTAAATGCTGGAGATGTGATTGTGCTGATGCTACATACTATCATATATGGTGGACTTGTAAAAAGGTTAAAGCATTTTGGATGAAAATATGGTGGATTATGCAAAATGTTCTTTAAAAAAGGATAAAGTTTACCCCTCAGTTATTTTTGTTAGGTATAATTATTGATTGTACAGTTATAGAGACTAACCTGATTTTGCATTTAATAACCTCAGCAAGACTGCTGGTGGCGCAATACTGGAAGAAGGAAGATTTGCCTACTATTCAAGAATGGACGTTAAAACTAACAAACCTAGCAGAAATGGCTAAAATGTCAGCATATCTCAAGGACCATTCCAATGAGAGATACAAATTGGAGTGGAGAAGATGGATTGACTATACTCAAAATAAATATGGGACTAAGAAATTCCAGATAGCTTATGACTGAAGAAACAAGGAATGATATAATCTGTTTAGAGCTAGCCTAGCAAAGAGGAGTTAAAGCTCAAATGAAAGATGATATCAACTTTTTTTAAATTTTATTTTAGAATATCTTTGTTAAAGATTTATACCCTGTATTGGTTCTGGGAAGTTGGGGGGGGGAGGTAGGGGGGTAGGAGTCCTTAACATGATGGCCCCAACCTCCAGAAAAGAGCTGGAGACATCATTGGGCATTTTCAACTATCTATCCAAATTCTCTCAGGGCCTCACTCAACAGACAGTACCACTATGTGCTTTGCTTCAGAAGGATGCTGTTTGGTGTTGGGATGCAAACATGGAAAAGACTTTTGACAAAGTGAAGAAACTGATCACCAAACATCCTGGGCCAATACTGAAATATGTTGATGTAAATGCTGATACTGTGCTTCCCACTTTGGGTTAGGTGCTGTATTGATTCAACAAAAACATCCTGTGGCATATGCTTCACGTGCACTGACGATGTCACAAGCCAATTATGCTCAAATTGAGAAAGAGATGCTGGCCATTGTGAATGGATGTAAGAAATTTCACCAGTGGAAATATGGTTGCCCAATAGTTGTGGAAACTGACCACAATCTGTTGGAATACATACTGTCAGCCTTTGTTTTGCTGCTTGCTTTTCGGCTGCCATTGAAACGGGGGGGGGGGGGGAGGGCATGGTATTTGGATGAGGGAAATAATCTCTGCAGGAGGACTGTTAATTGGGAGTTGTTCTCACCATTCGTTTGCGCATGTGGAAGGAGGGGAGTTTCCCGCCAAGGCCAACTGTCTGGCAAGACCACCCTGATGATGATTTTTGAAGTTGTCTCCCACCTGACAGCTGTGGAGATATATGATTGGACTATGGACTGAGGTACCAAGGGGAGGGGAATGAATCATGTATTGATATCTAATGCTTTCGCGCCTTTTGCTCAAATCCAGCTTTGCTTAGCTTCTAATTACTTATAATCAGTAAAAGTACTCTTAATTCTGCAAAATGGAGTTGAGTGGTTTCTTTCTTGGTTATTAAGTGAAGGAGCCGAGACATTAAGATGGATCTCACCTCGCACCCATCCTGGAGCTGACACCTTCCAAGGGGGGTGCACCCAAAACCTGAAGAATGTCCCACCAAGGCAGTGATCATGAAGAAGATATGGGAGCAGCTGCAGGTCCTTTGGAGACAGAGCGGATGGCTGACCTGCAGTTGGAAGAATGATCTGTTCGACCCAGGTGAACTTGGGGAGTAGGACGGAAAGAGGATCCTGAAGAACCTTTGACTGGGATTACTATGAGGAGGCCCAGAAAACCAGCGGCTGACTGGCGGGATCCTGAGGAGGAAAATCTTATGATGTCCCAAGCCATGAAACTTTTCGAAGGAGCGTGGGAGAGACGGCAGACTCGTGAGAGTGAAATGGAGAGAGAAATTGAGGTAGAGACAGAGAAAAGATATATCTTGCCTGACCTGAGAGAGACTGGAGTGGCCAAAGAGGGAGTTGAACAAGATGACCCAGCGCCAACCCCAAGCTCTGCGGCTAGAAACATTCCAAGAGCCTCCCCCCCGCAGACGCCGAATGGCTAAGTTTCATTCTTTAAGTGTCAGCCTCTGCTTTGCTGCTGCTTTGGCTGTCATTGAAATGGGGAGGGGGGGCATGGTATCTGGGAGGGGAATCATGATGTGCTGGAGGCAGTTTCTAGATGCTGATCTGACCACCTTACTGCGCATGTGGAGGAAGGGAGTTTCCCGCCAAGGCCAACTGTCCAGCATTCCATCCTTTTGAAGTTATCTCCCACCTGACAGTTGGGTGCATTATAATTGGACTATGAACTGGGGTGCCAAGGGGAGGGGATTGAATTCTACATGATAATATTCGCTTTCGCTCCTAATTAACCAGACTCAGCTTTGCTTTGCAACTGTTCATTTATAATTAGTAAAAGTACACTTGATTTCAATTCAAATGGAGTCGAGTGGTTTCTTTCCCGATTACTAAATGAAGTCAATGCTGACATTAAGCTGAGGAAAACCAAAAGAGCTAGGTCTCTTCCTTGTTCAAGCGTGGAACTACATGCAAATATATGGTGATGAACTGGGTTCTGATGAAGCCAAGGTAAGGGTTATATTGATGGGTTTGGGGAAAAAAGTGGCAGATTGGATGGTGGGATTGCACAATCCCACCACAATTGCTGACTCCCCACTTTTGAGAGACTTTAATGGGTTTATGGCCGCTTTGAGGAAACGCTTTGATGATCCTCTCACAGAGCGAAGAGCCAGAATTAAGTTTACAACTCTTACCCAGGGGAAACGGCCAGTAGCTGATAATGTACAATAATTTTGGGAGCTGTCAGCTTTTATGAGGGGGTGGTCTGAAGAAGCATTGCTGGACCATTTCACTGATGGGTTAAACAAAGAGATTTACCAGCATTGTGTGAACAGGAGACCTCCCCGTAGATTTCAGCCCTGGTATGAAGCAGCCGTGATGTAGAAATTGACCTGGCCAGGCTGAAGTACCAAGGGGAAGGAGGGGCATCGTGCCGTGGATTGTCGGGTCAAGATGAACCAAAAAACCCCACCCCCTTGGAAAGAGAAGAGGCTGGAAAAACCTCCCAGCAAGAGGAAAGAACCTGCCTTGTAAGGGGAGGAACCTTCTCAGCGTTTCAACCCTGTGGAAGGAGGAGACGAAACCCCCAGCTCTTTGGAAGGAAGTGATTCTGATGATGACCGATGTGTAAGTTCCCGTTTGGGACCCAGGACTATTCCAGTTGAGCTTAGAGTGCCCTCTTCTGGTGCACAAGAGAAAATTCTAGCTCTTTTAGATTTCGGTTGTACACGATGCATTATGAGCCCGGAAATAGTAGAGAAATTGGGATTGAAGCTAAAAACTTTGAAAATCCCACTTGCATTTTGCCAATTGGATGGAGGGGCCCTGCTCACTTTGTTACAGAGCCTATTGAGATGTGGATGGGAACCCACCAAGAGACAATAAGTTTTATTGTAGCCCCAGGAATGGACCGACCCCTTATATTGAGTTTGCCCTGGCTGCATAAGTGGAACCCACACATAAATTGGAGGAAAGGGTGATTACACATCCAGTCTGCTATGGCCCCTGAAAGAGAAGAAAGGGTTCCAGAACTGAATACATCAGACCCCAACCTAGCAGCCAGAGGGCAGGAAAAATTGAAGGGGAGGAAAAAATCCTGAAGGAATACTGGGATCTGAAAGATGTTTTCAGTGAAAAATCTTCAGATAAATTACCCTCACACAGACCCACCGATTGCAGCATTGACATTCTCTCTGGAGTAAAACTCCCTAAACCTCAGATTTACTCAAAGACCCCTAGAGAAATGGACAAGAAAGTCCATTTAATTGAAGAAAATTCATTGACAGAAATTTAGAAAGGGGTTTCATTGAACCAGCTAGACCCTGAGTGGCTGCTCCAGTCATATTCAGAGAGAAGAAAGATGGTTCCTTTCGTCTATGTGTTAATTTTAAAAAGCTGAACGGGGTATGTGTCCAGAATCTCTACCCCTTGCCATTAATGAAAGACATGCTGGCCCAGCTGAGTAAAGGAAGATTTTCACAAAGTTAGATCTACGAGAGGCCTACTACTGGGTCAGAATTAAGGAAGGCGATGAATGGAAAACTGCATTTAATTGCCCTCTTGGTTGTTTTCAATTTCGAGTTATGCCATTTGGACTGCAGGGGGCGCCAGCTGTTTTCATGCAATTAATTAATGAGGTTCTACATGACCACCTTTACAAAGGCGTGATGGTCTATCTGGATGATATCCTTATTTACATGGAAACACTTGAAGAACACATGAAGCTTGTTCGCACATTTCTCAAAAAGCTTCGTGCAGGAGAACTGTATGCTAAATTGTCAAAATGCGAATTCCATCAGGAGAAGGTAGATTACCTGGGATATTGCATCTCCCATGAAGGAATAGAGATGGACCCAGTAAAGATCCAAGCAGTCACCGAATGGGCGGCCCCCCGAACAAGCAAACAATTGCAAAGTTTCTTGGGTTTTCCTAATTTCTATTGTCAACTTATTCCTTCTTTTGCCAAGATTGCCCTACCAATTACAAACCTCCCAATGTCAAAGGGGGAGGCGAAACCCAGGCCGGGTAAACCCTTGAACTGGACTATGGAATGCTAGGCTGCGTTTGAGAAATTAAAATGGCTTTTTGCAGCTGAACCAGTTCTGAAACACCCGGACATGGATTCACCTTTTGTGATCCAGGCAGATGCTAGTGATGTTGCAGTAGGGGCGGTGCTACTTCAAACGAATGCACATGGGAAGTTGCAGCCCTGTGCTTATACCTCTCGAAAGCTAACAGAGACTGAAAGATGATGGGCTATTTGGGAAAAGGAGGCTTTTGCTGTCAGATGAGGTTTGATGACATGGCGTCATTTTTTGGAAGGGGCAAAACACCCTTTTGAGGTATGGACTGATAACAAAAACCTAGAGGCATTAAAAAAAAACCAGAAACTATCCCCCAAACAAATGAGATGGGCACAACATTTCAATAGATTCAATTTCACTTTGAAATATATCCCAGGAGGAATTTTTTTATGGCTGATGCTTTGTCCAGACTTCCTCAGTATAACAGTTCAAAGATTAGTATTGTCCAACCTGTCAACGAGAAGCCTCGCTGCTCCGGTTGTCACCAGGAGTCAGACCATTTCCAATTTGGAGGTCACACAAGACCTCGTTGCAAAACTCAAGGAACCCCTTGAGATTGATGAGTGGTTTCGCCAACATACAAATGAGTGCACCATGAATGATGGCCTGGCTTGGATTGGAGCTAAATTATATGTTCCCACGACTATTAGACCCATGGTCCTTCAGTGCGCTCACGATTCTTGCATGACTGGACATTTTGGGTTTGTAAAAACCCTGCATCTCATCAAAAGACAATTTTGGTGGCCATCATTGAAAAAAGACATTGAATCTTATGTAGCTAGTTGCCCCACTTGTGCTGCTGCAAAATGACTGCTGGGAAAACCTCAAGGGTTGCTCCAAGCAGTAGCCCGTCCTGAGGCACCGTGGAAGGAGATCTCTATGGATTTCATTGTTGAATTACAGGAAAGTCAATGGAATCCAGTGATTTGGGTTGTTACCGACTTGTTCTCCAAACAGGTTCATTTTGTTCCTTGCTCCAAAATCCCTTCCGCTAAATCCCCAGCTAAATTGTTCATTACACATGTCTATCGTCTACATGGGGTACCGGATCGCATCATCTCAGATAGAGGGGTCCAATTTACCTCCTTGTTTTGGAAAGAGTTTTTGAAGTTAATAGGCTCCACCCAGGGCTTAAGCTCCGCCCACCACCCTCAAACTAATGGGGCCTGTGAGATGACTAATTCTGTACTAGAACAGTATCTCCGATGTTTCATCAATTACCAGCAGGATAATTGGGTGGAATTGTTACCTCACGCTGAGGTGGCGTATAACAACTTGATACATAGCAGCATGGGATTTACGCCCTTCAGGGTGGTGTGCGGACATGATTTTGTGCCTATCCCCTAAATACCTCGGGAAAAACCACAAGTGCTGTCCCTTTCCGAGTGGAGCAACCAACTCCGTGAGATGTGGCCTTTAGCTTACCGGGCACTGAATGCAGCACATCAGGCACATAAGAAACAAACAGATAAAAAGAGGGAGAAGGCGAGGGAATATAATGTCGGTGATTGTGTTTATTTAGCCACCAAATTTCTCCAGACCTCTCAGAAGTCTAAGAAATTGGGCCCGAAATATGTTGGCCCGTTCCCAATTGTCAAGGTGATCAACCCTGTGTCCATACGTGTGGAACTGCCTAGATACCTCAACCGTGTCTACCCAGTATTTCATGTCAATCTCCTGAAGCTGGAATGCACTTCTCCGTTCTGGGGTCCTTTGGCACCTCCACCTGCCCCGCTCCTGATTGAGGGTGAACAGCATTTTGAAGTCAAAGAAATTTTGAACTCTAGGAAACTTAGAAACCATGTTCAATATCTTGTGGCATGGAAGCATTTCCCTCCATCTCATGCTGAATGGGTCGATAAGGCCATGTGCAGGCTCCTTGACTTCTCCATAAATTCTACTCTGCCTACCCAGACAAGCCTTGAACTCGTATGATTTCTCTTTTCTTTCCCCGTCCCTTTTTCTTCTATGTTATGTTGTTCATCTGTTTATCTGTATTCTTTCATTTCTGCAGGAATGATCGTCCTTTTTTCTGGAGGAGGGCCAGATGTCAGGCTCTGTTTTGCTGCTTGCTTTTTGGCTGCCATTGAAACGGGGGGGAGGGCATGGTATTTGGGTGAGGGAAATAATCTCTGCAGGAGGACTGTTAATTGGGAGTTGTTCTCACCATTCATTTGCGCATGTGGAAGGAGGGGAGTTTCCCGCCAAGGCCAACTGTCCGGCATACCAACCTGATGATGATTTTTGAAGTTGTCTCCCTCCTGACAGCTGTGGAGATATATGATTGGACTGTGGACTGGGGTACCAAGGGGAGGGGAATGAATCATGTATTGTTATCTAATGCTTTCGCGCTTTTTGCTCAGATCCAGCTTTGCTTAGCTTCTAATTACTTATAATCAGTAAAAGTACTCTTAATTCTGCAAAATGAAGTTGAGTGGTTTCTTTCTTTCTTTCATGGCTCCTTGGAAGGAGCCATGACACATACTACAAAAATCACTAGCTTCTACACCTCCACGCTTGCAGCAAATGATTATGAAATTGCAGCAGTATGATCTCAAAGTGAAGTATAAGCCTGGAAAGGAAATTCCAATGGCTGATAGCCTATCAAGGGTGTTTTCAGAAGGACATGAAGCCAGGGATGAACCTGAGTTGGAAGAGCAGGCATATACAGTACTAGTGAACATGTCAATATCAGTTATACGGCTGGAGAAGATAAGAAAAGACACCAAACAGGATAAAGTACTAGAGAAACTAACTCGTGTCATGTGCAATGGTTGGCCAGAAAAATGCAAAAGCTGTGTCCTGAGCTGCAGGAATTCTGGCCTATCCATTCATGAGGATATCATATTAATGGGTGACCGTATTCTTATTCCTAAATCACAGCAGACAGAAGTAATGGAACAAATTCACCAGGGACATTTGGGCATTATTTTGTGTAAGCGCAGAGCATGGGAGGTGGTTTACTGGCCTAATTTGGGCTCTGATATTGAGTGAAGAAGTGTGACACCTGCCAGACATTTCAAAATACAATGTGAAAGTACCTCTTAAACCATGGAATGCTCCTTCACGGGTGTGGCAGAGGCTGGCTACATATATTTTTCATTTTGGAGACATCCATTATCTGATGGTAGTATACTACTACAGCAAATACTTTGAATACTAGTGCAGCTGGGAAGTCTAAAAGCGTCAACAGTCATATAGGCTTTTAAGACAATACTTTCAAGAAATGGAGTGTGTGAAGAACTTGTGTCTGACAATGAGCCACAATTCTCATCTGCTGAATTCCAGTGCTTCTTGTGTGAATGGGGAATCAGGCACAAAACTACAAGCCCTTATCACCCACAGGTCAATGGCCTAGCAGAGAAGTATGTTGGCATAGCCAAATCCATCATACAGAAAGCACAATCATCAGGGCAGGATGTATACTTAGGCCTGTTAAACTACCATGCAACACCCATTGAGGGTTTAGTTATGCGGGGACTGTATGGGTGAGCAGCTGTGTATGTATGAGAGGACTGGGAGTACAGCCTGGTGCCTCCTCCACTGAGTGCTATTGCAGAAGTGGTAGAGGGCCCAGGCGTACCTCCCGTCCTAGAATGATTGATATAAATGGCCTACCGGAGAGTGCGGAGGCTACAGGAGGGGAAATGGGGTCTACGGGTATGGGGGTGGGCCGGAGCATTATGGTCATGACGGGGAGGGGCAGGTACGACGAGAACTTCAGGGCTAGCCATTACCGGGGAAGCAGGGTCCGCTCCGTCACAGTGATCCCTCCTTCCGGCCCTGTTAGTTCCACTCCAGGACCAGATGGCGAGAGTTGTCAGGGCCCTGGGCTCAGACTGTTGTTGCTAAATGCCAGGTTCACAAAGCTCCCCTCGTCCAGGACCTAATATTAGATGAGGGGGCAGACCTGGCATGTATTACTGAAACCTGGCTGGGCCAGGAGGGAGGAGTCTGCCTCACTGAAATGTGCCCAGAAGGGTTTCAGGTGCTCCATCAGCCGCGATCCCAGTAAAGGGGTGGGGGAGTGACTATCATCATCTGAAGGTCATTAGTTCCTCATAGGATCCCTGCTCTGGAGCTTGTCGGGTGTGAGTCCCTGTTGGTGAAGTTGGACCTTGGGGGTCAAGTGGGCTTGGTGTTAATGTACCTACCTCCCAACAGCGTTGCAACAGCCCTCCCTGCGCTCCTCGAGTCAGTAGCCGAACTGGCGGTAGAGTTCCCCAGGCTTATGGTGCTGGGGGATTTCAACCTGCCTTTGCTCGGCGAACACATTGATGGGGCGCAGGAGTTCATGGCTTCCATGACAGTCATGGACTTGACCCAAGTAATCTGGGGTCCGACTCACTCAGCGGATCACACACTTGACCTTGTATTTCTCTCGGAGCAGTGGAGACATGATCTAGATTTGAAGGGCATTAAGATCTTCCCTTGTCATGGTCTGATCACTTCCTACTGAGGCTTGACTTTTGGAAACCAATCCCCCACTCTAGGGAGGGGGAACCGATTAGGTGGTTCCGCCCCAGGCGCCTGATGGACCCTATGGGATTTCAGACGGCACTTGGTGAAATACCTGACACTTTCATCCACAGTCTGGCAGAGTCCTTAGTCGCTGCTTGGAATACAGTGGCAGCGGGGGCTCTAAACCGGATTGCGCCTTTACAGCCTCTCCGAGGTAGCGGATCCAGGAGGGCTCCTTGGTTCACTGAGGAACTCCGGGAGATGAAGTGCCAAAAGAGATGCCTAGAGCACCGCTGGAGGGCTAGTAACTCTGAATCTGACCAAGCACTGATGATAGCCTATATCAGGACCTATCTCATGGCAATACGGGAGGCAAAATGTGTGCATTTTTCCGCTCTTATTGCATCCGCAGAATCGCGCCCAGCCGCCTTGTTTAGAATAGCCCGCTCCCTCTTGAAAGGGAGGGATGCGGACAACCCTTTACAGGGTAGAGCTGAGGAATTTGTTCAGTTTCTGGCAGATAAAGTCGCTCGGATTTGGACGGACCTAGACTCCAATTGCACGGTACCAGCCGAGGTACCGGGGGAAGGTCTTGAGCGGATTTCTTGGAGCGAGTTTCAACTTGTCGCTCCTGAGGAAGTGGACAAAGCCATGGGAACAGTGAGTGCCTCCACCTGTATACTGGACCCGTGCCCCTCCTGGCTGGTCTCGACCAGCAGTGAGGTGACATGTGGCTGGCTCCAGATGATTGTCAACACCTCTCTCTGGGAGGGATCCTTCCCGCACCTCCTAAAGGATGCGGTGGTGAGACCCCTCCTGAAGAAACCTTCTCTGGACCCAGCCATTTTGAACAACTATCGTCCAGTCTCCAACCTCCCCTTCGTAGGGAAGGTTGTTGAGAAGGTGGTGGCCTTTCAACTACGACAGACCTTGGATGAAACTGATTATCTGGATCCCTTTCAGTCGGGTTTCAGGCCTGGTTACAGCACGGAAACTGCTTTGGTCGCGCTGATCGATGATCTCTGGCGAGCCAAGGATAGGGGTCACTCCTCTATCCTAGTGCTTCTTGACCTCTCGATACCATCGACCATGGTATCCTTCTGCGACGGTTGCGAGAGGTGGGAGTGGGAGGCACCGTTTTACGGTGGTTCTCCTCCTACCTCTCGGACAGGTCGCAGTCGGTGTTGGTTGGAGGGCAGAGATCAACCCCTAGGCCCCTCAATTATGGGGTGCTGCAGGGCTTGGTCCTGTCCCCCCTCCTATTTAACATCTACATGAAGCCGCTGGGTGAGATCATACGCCGGCACGGGATTAAATACCACCAATACGCGGACGATACACAACTGTATCTGTCCACCCTGTGCCAACTCAGCAAAGCGGTAGAAGTGATGTGCCAGTGCCTGGAGGCTGTCAGGGTCTGGATGGGAGCGAACAAGCTTGCACTCAATCCCGACAAGAACAATGTGATAATCATGGCTTTGGTTTGAGATGCTATAGATGTGGTAGCAACAGAAATCGCCTCATTTCCATTCCATACAGAGATAGGAAGAAGTGCACTAGCTTGGCATTTTGCACACAGGTTTATCCTATGCTGAAAACAAGAGGGAATAAATTGACAACATTTGCCATTTCCTTTTTTCTGGGAGACAGAAAGTTTATTGAAATATTGAAAGGCTTTGATTTATGCTTTGAACTATTGGGGATTAAAAACTGTGCTATCACAATGAAAAAGAGAAAGAACTTGGATTTGTTTTGATACCAAGTGGATAATTTCTCTCGTTTTTTCTCCTTCCCTTTTTTTGGTTCTTGGACTGGCTGGATACTACAAACTGTGGGTTTAGTGTTTTTCTACATTTTAACACTTTGGGATTATAAATATATTCAATAGTGAATTCAATAGTGAATAGTGAAATATAAAGTATTGGGGAATTGGTGGGCCTTGTGGATTACAAATATTTTCTACTGAGAGAAGGAGGAAGCACCTATGAACTTTGAACAGTGAATAGAAATTTGCAATGTACTGGGGTATTGATGGGCCTTGTGGTTTACATATACTAGTTATTGAGAGAAGGAGAAGAAGAAAGGAAAATAATTATCTGCAAATAAGTATTCTATGCTACCACAGGATTAATTTTTGAACTGATCTGGTGTATTATAAAAATGGTAAGAATGTGATACTGGTGTGAAATTGGTAGAGAAAAGAGTGTTCTTTCCTTGGTTTAAAATAGGGGAGATCATGTAGTGAGCTTCAATAGGCAAGGACAGAGCAGCATAGATACAACAGCATTATTGAGTCAAAACTGGAACTGTGAAACAACAGGCAAATCCCTGTAATTTATACTCTGGGCCCACAGAGCCTTAACCAATCACAAAGCCTGCCCAAATATGAATGTTCTAAGTTTCTCTCCAAAACAGTTGCAGTTAACAGTTAGGGTCATCTAAAGGTTAGATTCACTTTAGCAGGGCTTAACACAACTATATATATTCAATACATAACATCCCTCCTTCCCTAGGATAGTTGTTACCCTCAATCTGTTCAATATTCATAGTCTTTGCAATAGGCTGTGGGCCCACAAATCCTGGTGGACTGCTGTAATATTACTGGAGAGTCCTGTTTAAGTGGTGTATTGTTCATTGGACAGAGTCTTGATGGCCATTTTGCTTGCCTATGAGTGGTGGCGGCTCTATGGCCCTCCTTTCTTTGGAGGCAGCCATGGGTGGTGTAGGCAAACTCGGAGGAAAACAGTTGTCTAGTGGGTCTGATAAAGACTTGGGATCCTCATCCAGAACTGGCCCAGCCTGCTGATGCTGTAACTAATCAAGTTGGCATCTGATTGTACGATGATTCCCCAGAGTAATCTCATATGACAATAGGTCCATTACCTTAGTTACCCTAGTTGCCACCCAAGGTGCCCCACTCCCATAATTCCTGGCCCAGACCAATTCACCTGGCTATACGTTCCCGGGGGGGTGGGTGGGTTGGCTGAGCCGTTTCCACTGCTACTCTGTCTGTCTGAAGTTAGTTGAGCTTTGTCGTGGGCTGGCAGCCCCACCTCAGCTCTGTTGGGCTGAGACTTATTACTGTACTGGGAGTTGTGTGTTGACAAAGGAGGAAGTTCACCAGGTAGTGATTCCAGACCCCATTCGTCACCCACTTGAGTGCCTACTTTGTGGTCCTGACCATTCGTTCGGCCTGACCGTTAATCATGGGATGGAATGGAGCAGATATTATGTGCTGAAATGTTGGCATTGCGGAATGACTGAAACGCTTCTGCCATGAATTGTGTCCCATTGTCGGACACGATTACATCTTGGAAGACCATGTGTAGTGAACAGCTGGTGAAACTCTCGGATGACCCAGGTCATTGTCATCGATGAAACTGGTGCGACTTCCAAACACTTGGAATAACTGTCCACTAGTATCATTATTTTTCTTTCTTCTAGTGCTATTTTCACTGTTTCTGGTACTGTGCGTAGTTCCGCTTTTTCTAAATATTGTTTTTTCTTCTTCTTCTGAGATTGTCTCTTGGTTGTATAGTTTTTCATAGTAATCATGAGTTATTTTCTTTTTATCATCATTCCGATAATAAGATGTTCCTTCCTCCTCTGTTAATTGGTAAATCAATTTCTTTTCTTTCTCTTTTTTCAGTCTATATGCCAATCATCTTTCTGGTCTGTTAGCATTTTCAAAAAAGTTTTGTTTGGAGGTTTTAATTTTTTGTGCTAGCTCTTCTTTATCTATCAAATTCAATTCAAGCTTTTAAAAATCCATTTAAATTTTTATATTCTTTTTTTATCTTTTTGTAATTCCATCTCTAACTTTCTATATTCCTCTTCTAAATTCTTTTCTATTTGTCTCCTTTTTTGTTTCTCTTTTTCACATGTTATAGTTAATCCTCTAATATATGCCTTTGCTGTATTCCACATATTCTACAGTGAAGTTTCTTCTTTTCTATCCTCTTTCAAGAAGAAAGCCAGTTCTCTTGCATCTTCCTTTTGTTGTATTTTTCTTTCCTTTCTTCTTGACATCTAGTCTCTCTTTCCTCTTTTAGTCTCTCTTCCTCTAGTGGTCCAAAGTACTGATAAAATTGTTCTGCTTTCTCTATTGAATCCAATCTGTGTCTTTGCTCATGCCAGGTCAACAAAATTCCTTCTGGTATCAGCCAACTGAAATTAGCTCCCTTTTTAATTAAACACTTTGTCAAAGACTGATATTCTTTTAAGTCTCTGACTCTTCTTGGGATTTTTTTAACACTACTATTTCTATCCCTTTATATATCGAGGGGTCATCTCTCGCTCTCTGCAAGATTTCTGCTTTTATTGCTTTCTTTGTAAATCTAATGTGTACTTTTCTGGGCAGTTTATTTCTCATTGCATATCTGGTGTGTACTCTAAATATTTCATCAATATTAGCTAAGATTTTTTCCTGAGGTTCTTCCAGCACCTCTTCCAACATCTCTGCCATTATCTCAGCTAAATTTCCCCCCTTTTCTTCATCCATGTTCTGAAATCTCAGATAATAATCTACTCGATCCATTTTGAAAGAAATTATTGCTTTGTCTTTATTTCTGCCATTGTTAATCTCTGGTCAAGCTCTCTCATTCTTTTTTTCCATTATTTCTGCTTCCTCTTCTACTTTTTGTATACGTCCATTTTTCTCCATTATTTGTTGTAAATTCTCTAGCTTATTTTCTACTTTTTCAATTTTCTGTTCAATTTTCTCTTCTACTTTTCCTATTCTTTCCTTCAAGTCCTCATGGAGAGTTTGTAATATAGCTTTTCATTCTGCTTGCACAGCATTAGTCTTTTCTTGTTGAAGCATAACTTACAATGTTCTCACACCAGCTGGACCGGAAGCTGCAGAGGCAGGCACTGAGGATGACATTGACATTGTTTTCTTCATATTTGTATATTTAAATGTCTTAATATTTGTAATCCACCAGTAACTTAATTAAATTGTAATAATCCCAGGGAATTGTAAAAATATTATTTATAATAGAGCCAAGGTGGCACAGTGGTTAAATGCAGCACTGCAGGCTACTTCAGCTGACTGCAGTTCTGCAGTTCGGCTGTTCAAATCTCACTGGCTCAAGGTTGACTCAGCCTTCCATCCTTCCGAGGTGGGTAAAATGAGGACCCAGATTGTTGTTGGGGGCAATATGCTGACTCTGTAAACCGCTTAGAGAGGGCTGAAAGCCCTATGAAGCGGTATATAAGTCTAACTGCTATTGCTATAACCCAAATTCAAATTCTTAAAATGCTTCTTACCTTCAGGCTTATCAAATCCTAATCAATATGTATCCCTGTAACAGGCATTTGCAGAATAATAATATGTTATCCAAATCGCCCACAAAACTCCAAGAACTACATCCATCAGTTATTTATATTCCAAAAAAAGAAAAAAGGAAACTATCTAAAATTATGGTGGAAGTTATCAGAAAAAAGAGAGAGAAAAGAAAAGGAAAGGAGAGAGAGGGGTAAAAAAGCTGTTAGGATGGCAATTTGTAGTTCAAATTGGCCCATCAGGCCCTCCAAAAAGACAAAAAAGAAGGAAAAAATATTGCATATCAAATTATATCCAAAGAGAGAGTTCACAGAGCAGCAGCAAAAAAAGAAAGCAAAAACAACTTCACACAAAACAAAACTGCAATCTTGTATGGGATGCAGGGGGGTGTCTTTTCACAGCTTTGCTTCTTTTATTTCTTCGCTTTTAAGTTCCAAGAGCTACACTATTCAACAAAGAAAAAGAAAATCCAGTGTTCCACTCTTTATGTTAGTTTCAGTCAAAACAATTGGTTGTCAATTTAGTTCACAGGCTCAAGGTTATTTCCCCCTCACCCTTGTATCTTCCAGTTTTTAATTTTGCCACTAGATGTCACTGTTGCTCTGCTCTCCTCTTTCTCACTCCTTTCTCTGTGTAATCCAAAGCAAATTTTAAACTATATTTTACATATTTATATATGTTCTCAGTTTATTAGTTAGATAACCAGTCGAGCTTTCTTGCTTGCTCTTCAGGCAATTCCTTAAAGTAAAATCACTTTTTATATTATCCCTTTAAAAAGCCTTCCTCACTGCTTTCTTCCAGGGTGGGAGATGGGAAAAAACCCCACCTCCTCTTTGGGGTCCCACTTTCCTCTGTTGCTCTCCAGGGGGCTCTTTTTTAAAAAAAAAATGTACCAGCTTGTATTTGGTGTTCTGATTTTTGTTGCCAATGTGTAGGACAGAGCATTTGTTAGATGACATTTGGAGTTGCCAATTGTGTGACAATTCTGACACATAATGAAGGTCACTTTGTAGGGTAGTAGCATTGTGAGAGGTGTTAAATAGTTTTATATCATCAGCGAAGAGTATGCAGTTGCTTATAATATGATCACAAAAGTCATTTATGTAAAGCAGAAAGAGTGTGGGTCCTAAAGCTGCCTTGGGAGACACCGCTGTTAACTGGTGCCAGGTTTGATAGGGCACTCCCTATTTTGACTACTTGTTGCCTGTTTGACAGGAATGCGGTTATCCACTTGTGCAGGGATTCGGAAATGCCATAAGAGCTTAGTTTTAACAGTAGTTTGTCATGTACCACTGAATCAAAGGCTTTGCAGAAGTCTATGTAAATTGCATTTATTGCTTTACCCTGGTTGAGTTGTATGGTCCAAATGTTTCTCTAGTGTAGGAGTTGCAGATCACAGGACAAATTTTTCCTGAAACCAAACTGCTTGTTAGAAAGCAAGTCACTTGTCTCAAAGGGGAGGGTGATGGATTGGTTTATAATAAATTCCATGACTTTACAGGTAATGCAACATAGAAAGATTGCCCTGTAATTTTCTACTAGGCTATGATCTCCCTTTTTGAAGATTGGTATGACCGTGGCTAATGACCCTAGGTCAGGCAAGGAGTTGGTTCTGAAAGATGTGCTTAGAGTTTGGCTAGGGCAGTGGAAAGCTTTTTCAAGAAGTAGGCACATAATCCAACCAATAGATAGAGATGGCTTTAGGTTATGTAGTGCCTTTTTAATGTTATCTACTGTAAAATCAATATGTAGCAGATCGTTGCACTTAGTTGTGGTATGACTAGGAAATGTGGGGCAGAAGCCATTGCGGGTTGACAAAAACTGAACTGAAGAATGTGTTGAAGAGGTTGGCCTTAACGGCTTCATAATTATAGTCTTTCCCATTAGGCCCTTTTAGGAGTGGGATAGTTTTCGAGTCTTTAAGTTTGGCATTTAAAAAATATAGTTTCCCTTAAATCAAACTTAACTCATAGTACCTTCATAGATGTGTCCATAACAGAGGGGATTATTTTTGCAATAATTATGCAATTTTTCACTATCTTCTTCTGAAATGCTTTTTCAATTTTTTCCTAACTAGACAGCTGCCTTGAGATTTTCTGTTGAACTTCCAGACAAATATTAAAATAGTCCGCTATCTTTTACCTAGTTAAAAATCAGCAAATATCAGTTATCTAATCATTAATCAAGGAGAGAAGTAACTTAAAACTAAGGAGAAATTTCCTGACAGTTAGAACAATTGATCAGTGGAACAACTTGCCGCCAGAAGTTGTGAATGCTCCAACACTGGATGTTTTTAAAAAGATGTTGGATAACCATTTGTCTGAAGTGGTATAGGGTAGTAGAAAGAGTGTATACCTTTTTTAACCAAAATTATCAGTACTTTTGATCAGTGATGTCATCAAAGTAAACAAACCCACATGCTGACTACATCATCAGATCATGCCCCTAAGCGGAAGTGATGTGCACAGCCCCCACCCTCGGCATATGATGTGTATAGCCCTCCTCCCCGGCTGGGATGTGCATAGTTGACCCCACATGGTGCAGGATTCACAAGGTCATAACCCCAGCCAGATATGTTGTATTGGCCTAAGCCCATCATGATAAGAACGAGTAGCCCTAACATAAGGTGTTGTGCAAGGTCCTAGCCCTATTTTTTCAGATAAGAACCTAACTCCATCAAGAAAGATGCCAAGCCTTTGGGTACATGATATAACTCTAGACTAATTCTATGGATATTCAGAGGGAGGGGGGCGGGTTGTGAGATAAAAAATGTTTTTTATTTCTAATCATTCTAGCCTAATGATGGTTTTAATTTTTGTGGAGTTTTAAAAGCAATACCTCAAAAGCTGGGGACAAAAAGGAGCACCTAGGGCCTGCATTTAACCCCACTTTTTTTCTAAAAGGTATTTCTTTCTAGGCAATGATGGTTTTAATTTTTTTGTGGAGACAGGGCCTGCATTTAACTCACCTTTTCTTTCTAAAAGGTATTTATTTCTAGGCGGATTTAAAAACATTTCCTCAAAGGCTGGGGGAAAAACACAGCTCTTTTAAACCCCACAGCTGGTTTTTATCTTTGTGAAATCTAAAGACACATATTTTGCCAATTGAACCCTCAAATATGCATGTAACCGTTTGAAGCCCAACTACAGGAAAAGACAAGGAATATTAATAGGAATTAATATGTTCACAAGAGGCAAGCCTCCAGGATGCATGCAGGGGTTAAGCCTTGTTCAGGCATGCCTAGGAAATGCCCAGGCATGTGATACCCACACACTCTACCCCCTATGATTCTGGGCATGTGCAAGAGGCATGCCTGGGACATGCCTGGGCATGTCATACCCCCGTGATTCTGGGCATGAGCAAGGCTCAAGGACTTGTCATTACAAGAGCTGGGTAGTTTGTGCTGGTAGCCCCTAAATTCCAGCAATCTCTTGAAGATGGCAACCTCTGATTCCAAAGATGTTTTTAAAACAACAGCAAAAGTCAGCATCACATGCTCTGACACAAATCCCTAACTTCCAGAATGCAACAAACCCTGTTGCAAGGGTTATGTTAAAGAAATTTTTTTATTCAGACCCGTTTTGCATGGCTGCAGATGGTGTGTTCTAATTTTAACAATGAGGTGCAGAGTACTTACCGAACAGTATGTGTAACAGTGAATGATATCTCCCAGCAATGGTAAGTAAATATGTTTTTCATTTATGATATTGTAAATGACACTGGTGTGGATAGCTCACTAACAAGATGCGCTTTATATTTTCCAGACTCCAAAGTAATAACACCTAGTCAGCAAACACTTCAAGCTGTCAAAATTAACTTTACTATTACCACAATTTAGCGTGATTCCCTTCACCTTTACCACTGCTTCACTGTTGGACAAAGCATAAGCATACCTTTTGGGGCCAGCTGCAATAAACTCTGTTATCGTAGTGTTTGGTGGAATTTCACTTGTCAATTGTCCTAAATAATCACCCAAAGGGGGTGTCCATGCCCCCTCTCTACTTACAAAGATGACTGAATCAGTGTCATGGTACAGACACCTATCGCCCAGCCCCTCCAGTAGCCTATATAATTCCAGCCATGCATAAGCAGTTGTAAAGTTTGCAATGAATACATTAGTGCATGTGGATTTGGTGGGGTGGTTCTTGGCTGTTTTCTATGTTACGACGGCTGTCTCTGTATCCACAAACTCACATGAGGTAACATCATAATAGGGTACAAAAAGATATTTGAATAAATTCTCAGGTTTTGTCACCACAGATGTGGTCAGGTGATTGGTGCTCTGGCCAAACTTGCCCCACAGCGAATTTAAAAAGAGTTTGGCAATCTGTCTTTTAGCAGGATTTACTTCAATGTGGTCACGTCATAAGTGTACACCTTGCATCTTTTCATAATCCTGAATATATTGCTCTTTATCCTGATCTGTTTTGCACCATTCAGGGTAACCACTAGCCTCCTGTTTCTGTCTGAGATGTGTGTTCATATATCCTGAAAATAGCTCATTTGATGTTCTTTCAAAATGCCAGATCTTGTAGATTTCAACAATTCTGTAACCTTTTTCTAAGGCTACATTCAATTCAACAGTACACCATGTCCCAGTCAGAGCTCTTTCCTCATCACTGTGTTTACAGAATGAGGTTTGCAGTTTTTCTGTGCAGGTTGCACACAAACTAAACATTAATTTGCCCCCTGATTTGTGAGATAGGACTGGGAAATAGAGATTCCTCGGCAGGTACACTTTTACTTTGGCTAACCCAAAATATTGCTTTATGTCCCCAAAGTTTTGAAAGATGATTTGAGGGTGCCCAATTGGGTTCTCCTTGGTCTTATTCACTAAAGGGTACAAACTGGTGAAATCATAGTATAAGATTTGTTCATCAGATTTTGGTTTGTAGTACAGGCATGTAGCATTTGTTCTACCACCAAAAAAAGCATCTCGAGGATTCAAAGGCGTTAGAAGCTTATTCTCAACTAGAAACTGCTTCAAAGAGGTGTCATCCTCCACCATGGCCTACCATTCATGTTCCCAGATGCAGCGCACAACATAACCCTGTGCCCTGAGGTACTCTTCTTTAATCCTGGTATGACTGTGCAGGCTACCATATGTTGAATCAAGTAAAAAAGTGGGGTTAAATGCAGGCCCTAGGTGCTCCTTTTTGTCCCCAGCTTTTGAGGCATTGATTTTAAAACTCCACAAAAATTAAAACCATCATTAGGATAGAATGATTAGAAATAAAAAAACATTTTTTATTTCACAAACCACCACCCCTCCCTCTGAATGTCCATAGAATTAGTCTAGGGTAAGCTAATCATGTACCCAGAGGCTTGGCATCTTTCTTGATGGGGTTAGATTCAACATGTCTTATCTGAAAAAATAGGTCTAGGACCTTGCACAACACTTTATCTGTTAGGGCTACTCATACTTATCATGATGGATTTAGGGCAATACAACATATCCGGCTAGGTTATGACCTTGTGATAAGGGTCAATTATGCACATCCCAGCCAGGGAGGAGGACTATGAATGTTATATCCAGAGAGGGGGCTGTGCACGTCACTTCCGCTTAAGGGCATGATCTGGTGATATTTGTTTACTTTGATGACATCACTGATCAAAAGTGCTGATAATTTTGTTTAAAAACGGTATACACTCTTTCTACTTAATGTTTCCTGCCTAAGCAGGAAGTTGGACTAAAAGACCTCCAAGGTCCCTTCCAACTCTGTTATGTGAAGTTTCCAAGAGCTGACCTAATTAATTTACGAGCCTTGAGACAAAGTTTAAAAAACTCATTCATTTATTAGGACTAACATCTTGGCACGGACTTTTGTGGAGTCTAAACTAAATCCCACTTAATGGCATCTGAACTTTACCCCTGTGTCCCCTCCCCTCTGCCTGAAGTCATCAGTCACATTCTCCAACAGGATGTTGACGTACAGGTTGGCTGCCAGAAGATTTTCCTGTACTTGGCGGACCAGAGGTATGTGGTCATTCATGGTCTCAGTGTAGATAAGGATGTAATCTAGGTAGACGAGGACCCCCTTGTAGACGTGTTCATGCAACACCTCATTTATTAACTGCATGAATACTGCTGGGCTCCCCTGCAGTCTGAAAGGCATCACTTTGAATTGAAAGCTCCTTAGGAGGCAGTTGAATGCTGTTTTCCACTCATCTCCCTCTCTGATACGTACTTGGTAGTATGCTTCTCTGAGGTCTAGTTTTGTGAAGACTTTTCCCTTGGCCAGATGAAATAGCATGTCCTTCATGAAGGGGATAAGTATAGGTTGTGTACGCACACCTCATTTATCTGTTGAAAGTCCACACACAACCTCATAGTTCCATCTTTTTTTTCTTTGAAGAGGACTGGCGCTGCGATCAGTGGCTGGCTCAATGAAAAACCCTTGCTAGGTTTTTGTCTATGTATTTACGCATCTCTTGCATTTCCTGGGGTGTCATGGCATACAGTTTGGCCTTGGGTAGTTTTGTCCTGGGGATGATTTTGATGGCACAGTCTGTCTCCCGGTGGGGAGGCAGAACATTGCACTCGGCCTCGCTGAATACTTTTGTGAGGTCCTGATATTCTATCAAATTAGTTCAGCCTCTGGAGTTTTGTCGGATGTGGTTGGCAGTTGTTCTTGTGGGCTCTTTTGGGGGGGTTTCCAGTGTGGGTGGTGTTTCTGCTTGCTGGTGTGGGAGGGGTTGGGGGCGGCTTGATATCCTAAGTCTGCAGATACCCAATTGCCACCAGATGGCTGCCTCCCCAATTGTCTATCCAGGAAAGTCCCAGTATGACTACATATGTCATTTTGGGGGCTATTATGACTCTAATTACTTCCCAGTGATCCACTAGCTCTAGCCTCACTGGTTCAGTCAGGTGGGTGGCATAGGCTCCTCTCATTAGGGACCCATCAACCTGCTCAAACCAGATCAGGTGGGCCAGTCTTTTTGCTCTGATCCCCAGTTTCAGGATTGTAGTTAGGTTGATCAAGCACCTTGTGCAGCCTGAGTCTATTAGGGCTTGAAAATCCCCCTGGTTTCCTGTTTTTGGGGCTGTGAGATGTATTGGAAAAAGGAAAGGGTGAATTGGTTCTCTCACCATTGGGTCATTTTCTCCCTCATCCTTGCTGTCAGATGGTTCGGGCAACTAATTGTCGTTGCCTGGGGTTCCACCACTTTCACCTGGGGGGAAGGAGTGTCTGCAGCCTGGAGGTCTTTCCCGGATATGTTGGTGGTCCATTTGGGGCCTCATTCTGGATCTGCCCTGGGCGATGGGTCTGGCCTTGGTTTTGGGGCTGGGGTTGGGCATGCAGCTGCCATGTGGCCCATCCCCCCATCTGTAGCATTTCAGTGGACTTCGAGGGAGGGCTGGTCTGTGGTTCTCTGCAGGCTGGGTGATTTCAGGTCAGGTTGACCTCTCTCTTTTGTTTCTGGTTGCTTTCTCATGTTGTTGGCACGCAGCCCACTGTTGAATTTTGTTGCTACCCAGAACCATTCAGAGAGTTGATTTGGGGTGTTGCAGTTTGTGGTTACCTGGGCAATTTGCTTGTCCAGGCTTGTTCTGAAGAAATGCACCAGCAGTCGCTCTGGTAAAGGGGGTAGCCTTCCTAGGGCCCTCCTAAATTCATGGATGTACTCTTTGATGGGGCAGCACCTCTGCTTTAGTTTGCTGAGTTCCTCTTCTGCATATGGGTCCTCCTCCTCCCCCTCCTGAAACCTGGCCTCTAGCAGTCGCAGGAAGTCATCTATGTCTTGCAGTTGGGGGGGCTCTCCTCTTGTGGAGAGCTGCTAGCCATTCCCTTGTTTCTCCCTCTAGACCCTTTGTGATGGCATTCACCATGGTTCTGGGGGATGGGTAGAGGTGCCCATAGCATTCTAGATGGATATCAGCTGAATCAACGAATAGGGATAGCTGATCTGATCTCCATCAAACTTTTCCCTGAATTGGGGTGGGTCATTCAGCCCTACTCCTCAAACATCCTGTTGGCCTCTATATGCTTGCACCTGATATGGCTGGCTGTCTTCTTTACCCCTAGTTCGGAGAGAGGGAGGGGGCTGCCTGCTCTTGGCAACCTGCCTGCTGCATGGGAGAGGTACTGGTTGCCATTTTGGGCTCTTCTCCTTCTATCAGGAGTGGGAGGGGGCTGTGCTCCAGTCTGCATCTCCTCCCCTCAACAGGATCAGATGTCCCTCCCCTCTCTTTTGGGCAGCATGATGGCCCCTCATCAGCAAGGGTGGCCAAGTCAAGATCCTCCTTCAGTTGCTCTATTCCAGTCCCACCTCCAGTCCACCCTTGCCAGCTTGCTTGAGACCCTTCCCTGTATCTGGGTACTAGGGCAAGGGAATTCCACCTCAGCTGCTTTATGGGTTGATTTCCAAAAGTACTCATCTTTTCTTGCTTCTGCTGCTGGGGAAGACATCGCTGCTTGGCATTGCCGCATACCTCCAGCTGTAATCAGTCTTTTTCTTCAGCCTCTTGTTGCCTGATTTTCCCTCCAAACACCCCAAATATAGGGGGAGTGCTTAGAGAGCCCAGGATTCAGGAGACCCAGAAATCTTAATAGATTTTTAAAAATTAGTTTTGGCTCTCTGTGAAGTTTCCTAGAACTGACCTAATTAATTTACGAGCCTCAAGAGAAAGTTAAAAAAAAAACATTCATTTATTAGGACTAAAATCTTGGCATGAACTTCTGTGGAGCCGAAACGAAATCCCACTTAATGGCATCTGAACTTTACCCCTGTGTCCCCTCCCCTCTGCCTGAAGTCATCAATCACATTCTCCAGCAGGATGTTACAGCAGGGTTCTAGACATGCACATTCACATCCCAGTTACAGAAATATGAGACTTTTACTCTGGCCAAAAGTATGCATGGCATTTCCCCCCTTCTCAAGTTGATAGTAGTCATGGAAATGCTTTAGACATTGATATGTTATTCTATTCTATTCATCTAGATATTGCCCTTATGATAGGCTTCACATCTGTTACCTTCACAACCATTATTCCACAGAGAACAATAAAATGTACCAAAATGTTATGATATACTTTTGAGGTTTTGATACATTCACACACTATATTAATGGTTTAGTAAACTAAAATGGTTTACTGGAACAGTCATCTCATAACCCAAATAAATTTTTAAACACACAAAGTAGAATATGAGATATTTTTTGCCCATTTTTTTCTCATTTCCATATCTTTCTTTGTTAGTTTTATAACTTAGCTGCTGCACTCGAATCTGGTTAGAGGCTTAGAGAAGAGACAAAAACAAGTTAGCAGCATGGCTAAAAACAGTAAACCATGCATCCTTATTCACAGTTCATAGTAAGCTGTTCTGACCCCCTCCTCCGTCCAGTAATGAATGCCGAGACAAGCTTAACTGGAATTTCACAGCACTGTAATTAACAGGAAACATAAACTTCAGTGGCTGAAAGCCCAAGCATAAACAAACAGATAAGAACCTTGGTAGCAACTCAGACTTCGACATAGACAGATAACTGCTTCTCCAGTGTTATGAATGAAGTTGAATCCTGCAAAACCAGGCTCCTCTCAGTCTCTCTTTAAATACAATCTTGAGAGGAGCCTAATTAAAATCACCTGGGTCCAATCATCTTTTGTAACTGCGTAGCTGCTCTCTACGTCGATCTGCCCAGTGTTGCCAGGCATCCAGGACCACCTCCCTTGTCTCCTCATCACTACTCCAAGGCATGACATCAGGAGCACACTCCCTTCGGCTCTCACCACTGCTCCATGCCTCAGGCACCTTCTGGTGGCCAACCAGCCTCTCTGTGCCCTGCTCGGAGTTGGAACTCTGTCCAGAGTCCTCCACATCTTCCAGAGCCGACTCATAAGGCCCCTTGCTGGTGGAGTCTGTTTGCAGCTCCAACAGCTCTTACTGGGCCACAACACTATCCCTCACTGCAGGGCCCTTCCCCCGGATCTGACGTTCAGGATGTGGCCTCAAGGGATATTGTGCATGATAGGCTCACACCAGAGCAGGGGCATGCATGTCCGTCACATCGGTCCAGGTTCCCCCATCCGACCCCTCGTCCTTCCAGTCTACCAAGTACTGGAACCATCCATTTAGCCATCTCAAGTCTCAGATTCGGGCCACTTCGTGCGGTGGCCGCGTGACCACCTCACGCAATGATGATGGAAGAGGGTTGGTGGAGAGGACAAGCCGACCACTCAGGGATCAGGAGTGAGCGATGGAACACCAGGTGTATTCGCATTGAGCGTGGTAGGGTCAGGCGATAGGCCACTGGGTTGATGACGGCCTCCACGGGGAACAGCCCAAGATACCGGTGGTCCAATGTCTTAGCCGGTCAGTGGGACAGAAGATGCCGTGTGGACAGCCACACGCAATCTCTCACAGCCAACTCCGGCACCACACACCAAGACTTATCTGACACCCTTTTGTAGTCCACCTTTGCCTGATTCAGATAGCGGCCCACCACTTGGTGGACTGCCTGGAGCTCAGTGAGGAAGTCCTGTGCTGCGGGGACTGGGGAGTCCACTGGGGTGAGAGTCCACGGATTCATGAACTGCAGCAAAGGATTTGATGGATAGAACAGTCCGGTTTCCTGGACAGGGCATCTGCCCTTTGGTTCAGCACACTAAGAATGTAAGTCTCTTTGAAATTGAACCAGGCAAAGAACAGACACCACTGGATCTGGTGCTGGTTCAACTTGTGCGCCATTGTCAGGAACTCTAAATTCCTATGGTTTGTGCAGACCGTGACTTGATGCCTGGCCCCAGGTGATGCCTCCAGGCCTCAAATGCCACCTTGATAGCCAGCAACTCCTTCTCCCAGATGGTGTAATTGCGCTCGGAAGGATTGAGTTTCCGTGAGTAATAAGCTCAAGGGAAAAGGGTACCCGTAGGGGCGTGAGCCTGCAGTAACACTGCACCCACCGCGATATCAGACACGTCCGCCTCCACCACAAATGGATGATAGGGTTCAGGGTGCTTTAGGATCGGCTCCTTCATGAAGGCGTGCTTCAGGGCCATGAATGCCTGGTGCTCCGTGGGCCCCCAGTGAAACCGCACTTTCTTTTGTAGGAGCCGAGTGAGGGGTGTGGTCAAGAAAGCAAAGCAGGGGATGAAGGTCCGGTAATAGTTGGCAAATCCGAGGAGCCTCTGAACATCCTTCATATGCCGAGGAGGTTGCCAACTGCACAACGCCTCCACCTTGCCGGGCTCCATCGCAATTCCCTCAGGGGAGATACGGTGCCCCAAGAACTTGATGGTAGTCTGCCAGAACTGACACTTCTCCAACTTTGCAAACAACTGATGCTCGCGGAGTCATTGCAAGACCAGGCGCAAATGTTGTTGATGATCCTTTCGGGACGTCGAGTAGATCAAGATGTCATCCAGGTAAATGACAACAAACTGATCCAAAAGGTCCCGGAAGATGTCATTCATAAAGTATTGGAAGACTGCTGGCGCATTGGTCAACCTGAACGGCATGAACATGTACTCGAAATGTCCGTACCGGGTGCCAAAGGCCGTCCTCCATTCGTACCCCGCCCTGACTCGGACCAGGTTGTAAGCCCCATGCAAGTCCAGTTTTGTGAACACCGTCGCCTCCCAGAGCCACTCCAACAACTCAGGAATCTGGGGTAGAGGGTAACAGTTACGTACCGTGATGGCATTCAGGTGACGGTAATCACAACAAAGTCTCAGATCCCCGGTCTTCTTTTTAATGAACAAAACCAGGGCAGACAGGGGCCAAGACGAGGGCTGGATAAAACCCCGGGCGAGGTTCTTGTCTAGAAATTCCCGCAATGCAGCCAACTCTGGCTCGGACATGGAATACAAGCAACCCGTCAGGAGCTTAGCATCAGGTACCAGGTCGATGGGACAGTCATAAGGCCGATGTGGCAGCAGTTGATCCACCTCCTGCTCGCTGAAGACATCCGCAAACTCCACTAACCCCAGCAGCTCGGCCACCTCAGGTGAGCTGAGCACCTGGCCTGCACAGACGTGACGGGTGTGGTCGACACATTGCAGGGATGGGAATGTGATCAGGTTCTGTGACCAATAAATCTGAGGGTCATGCACCCGCAGCCAAGCCAGGCCCAAGACCACGGGGAAATGCAGGCCCGAAGCAACATAAAATTGGATGGCCTCCTCGTGCTCCCTGAGGACCAGGCGCAAGGGCTGCATGGTGACCTTGATAGGTCCAGACAGAAGCACTTGGCCATTAATGGTCTTGACCCGCATCGGTGGGTCCACCGGACACAGAGGGATGTCATACTTAGTAGCAAACGCCGCATCCATAAAGTTCGTGGTAGCTCCGGAATCGACCAAGGCATGGGCTGGAATTCCTTGTGGACTACCCGACAAGAGGATGTGTGCTGCTAAGATCATGTGCCGTGGAGGCCCATCCACGTCTGTTTCGGCATGCGCCCGACCTAATGTTTCCCTCATATCAGGTTCCGCCCATGTCCCAAGACATTGTTCCGGAGCTGAGGGGTAGGTCTCAGACATCACAGCCACTGTTCCCTCTAAGGTGCGCGGCCGCGCGGCCGCGCACATGGCAAGAAACCCCCGCGCAGAGGTTTCTAACTCCCGCGCAGAGGTTTCTTTCAAAGCAAACGTGGGGGAGTCCTTTGCAGGCGGCTAGAACTGGCCGCCCGCAAAGGACCTTCCCAAACTTGTTTCAGCGGCAGCTCTCAGCCTGGCGGCAGCGTCACTCAGACTGTGGAAGGAGGGGGAGGAGGAGGGAACTAAAGAGAGCTTTTACCGAGTCTGCGCCCCACAGCCAGGACTGTCCTTGCGCCCCTCCAGCCGCGTTTCTTCCTGCAAAGCCCTTCGGGCAACCCGAGAGTTCCGCTTGACGCCAGAAGGGCTTTGCAGGAAGAAACGCGGCGTTTCTTCCTGCAAAGCCCTTCTGGCGCCAAAAGGAACTCTCGGGTTGCCCGAAGGGCTTTGCGGGGAAGAAACGCGGCTTGAGGCGCCAGGACGGTCCTGGCTGTGGGGCGCAGACTCGGTAAAAGCCTCTCTTTGGTTCCCTCCTCCTCCTCCTCCTCCTCCTCCTCCTTCTTTCTGGAGCCCCTTCCTCAAAGATTTGGTACCAAAGCAATGGCGGTGAGGAAGTTGTGTCTTTTGGATTTTGCACTGTTGTCTTTTCAATGGTTCTCAGACTGGTTGAACCTTTAGCAGCTGGGGTGATATTCTTTACTGTTAAGGTTACAATTGGATGTGTTGGACAAATCTTAAAAGATGAAACTTTTATTAAAACGTTTGACTTAACTAAAAACGTCTTCCTTTTTCTTCTTCTTCTTAAATATGATTTATTTATTTATTTTTACTTCAGAAGTTTGATGACCATTGTACAAACTAATCCAACCTAAATGTAGAGGAGGAGAAGAAGGGGGGGGGGTTAAAAAGAGCAGAGGAAAAAGAAAAGAAAGCATGAAGAAAACATAAAGAAAGGGATGGGAGGGAGGGAAGGAAGGAAGGCACTTTATGTTGAAACAGAAAATATTATATAAGGAAGAAAATGGAAATAACTTAGGAAGGAAGGAAGGAAGGAATTGCACTTAATATTGAAGGAAAAGAGAATGAAGGAAAAAGTATTGGAAGGATTGAAAGAAGGAAGGAGGAACAAAGAATTACACTTAATATTGAAATGGAAAAGAAAATATAATGAATGAAAGAAGAAGTATAGGAAGGGAAGGAAGGAAGAAAGAAAGAAACAAAGACTGTTGAAACAGAAAAGATAATATAAGGAAGAAAATGGAAAGACGTATAGGAAGGAAGGAAGGAAAAAAGGAAGACAATGTTGAAATGGAAAAGAATATAAGGAAGAAAATGGAAAAAAGTATAGGAAGAAAGGAAGAAATGTACTTAATATTGAAACAGACAAGGGAATGAAGGAAAAAATATTGGAAGGATTGAAAGAAGGAAGAAAGAATGGAAAGAACAAAGACAATGTTGAAATGGAAAAGAATATAAGGGGAAAAATGGAAAAATGTTAGAAAGGAAGAATTACACTTAATATTGAAACAATTGAATATAATGAAGGAAAAGGAAACAGGAATAAGGGAGGGCTGAAGAATTCTGGGAACTGAAGTCCACCCCTCGTAAAGTGACCAAGGCTGGGAAAAGAATCCGCACTAGGGACAATGCAAGCTATGCTTCACCCTGTCAGTCCATCTTAGCGTGCAAGAAAGACATCAGACAACGCCATAGTTGCTATGGTAGCATTTGGCTATGCGCAGCGATGCTCTCCTGGTCTTTATGGGTGGGAGGGGGGCAGTTGAGCTATGATGCTAATCCCCTCGTGGGAACACAGAGGGTGGGAGAAGAGAACCAAAGAACTTCAAACTCCAAGGTTCTGGAGTGGAGAATAAGGGGATCAACTTTGTCTAAATGATATTGACATATAAAGAACGGTTGTAGGAACTGGGTATGTCCAGTTTGATGAAAAGAAGGACTAGGGGAGACATGATAGCAGTCTTCCAATATCTCAGGGCCCAGGGTTGCTCCAAAGAAGAGGGAGTCAAACTATTCTCCAAGGCACCTGAAGGCTGGACAAGAAGCAATGGATGGAAACTAATCAAGGAGAGAAGCAACCTAGAACTAAGGATAAATTTCCTGACAGTGAGAACAATTAACCAATGGACCAACTTGCCTCCAGAAGTTGGGAATGCTCCAACACTGGAAGTTTTAAAGAAGATTTTGGATAACCGTTTGTCTTAAGTAGTGTAGGGTTTCCTGCCTAGGCAGGGGGTTGGACTAGAAGACCTCCAAGGTCCCTTCCAATTCTATTTCTATTGTATTCTCTATATTCTATTCTTTCTCTGTTCTATTCTAATCTCTTCTGAACTAAATGTTTATCTAGAACTCAAATAAATAGCTGCTTTTTGGTTTTATTTTTTTTAATATTTATCAGTCTCTCTTTTATTCCATACTTCTGGTTGAAAGACTATTCTATGTCATGCTAAACAAATGCATATTCTAGTGGCGGCGGGAGCTCGTTGGCATCTTCAGCAGCAGCCCTGCCTCCTGTGAAAAAACCGAAGATGGAGCAGATCCACGCAGATGACGTTGCTGCAACATGACTGGAGGAGGAATTCTGGGAGTTGAAGTCCACAAGGCTTAAAGCTGTCAGGTTTGAAGACCCCTGGGGTTTTTTTCCTAAAGGGTTAGGGGTGCGAGGGTCTTGTAACTTGACAGCTTTAAGACTTGCACGCTTCAATGCCAGAGTTTCTGAGCCAACATTTTGGTTGCTAAGCAGGACCGTTGTTAAGTGATACTGATATTATATAACACTTTTAATTAAGCGGGTACCTTGAATAAACATAACTTTGAGTTTCAAATAATACTGATTTCGTTGTTGTCTTAGGTGACATCTGTGAAAAAAATTAAGGTGCTCAGGCATGAAAATGTGCCGCTCAAACACTATACTTTTCCGCTCACACTGAAAAAAAATTAGAGGGAACATTGATCACAGCCCCCCTACTCTTCTTAGGGCAAGTTGTGGCTAGGTGTCCAGGAGCCCCACAATAAAAACACAACCCCCCTGTGTGCCGTCTGTCCATCTCTGTGCGCGACAAGCGGGGTTTGGTGGTTCCCAACTCCATGGGCTCCTCCCGTGCAATTGTAGTTTCCTGAGGGATCGGCACCACATTGGTCTCCTGGGATGTGTGGTGAGGCCTCTGCAACTGGGCGTCTATCCGAAGGCACAAGTGGACCAACGCGTTGAACGTGGGTGGCCTGTTCACCTGCACCAGCTCATCCTGCAGGTCATCTGACAGCCCATCAAGAAAAGTGTCCATGAGGGCTGGCTCATTCCAAGCTGAGTCCTGACTAAGCAGCCAGAATTTGCTGACATAATCCTGCAAGGAGCCACTGCCCTGCTGCAGTGTTGTAAGTAGTCTGGTGGCTGTTTCCTCCTTAATGGGGTCATCATACATCAGCCTGAGATGGTCACAAAAACCCCAGAAATCATCCAGCAGGGGGCTAGCCTGAGAGAGCAATGGAGTGGCCCAATGGGCTGCTGTGCCTGAAAGCAAACTAATAATAAATCCCACCTTAGCCCGGTCAGTGGGAAAGTCCTCCTCTCTCAGGCTGATAAACAACTGGCATTGTCCCAAGAAAGCAGGAAACATAGCTTGGTTGCCAGCAAACTTGTCTGGAATGGTCACCGGACATTTCTTCTGTGGTGGTGGTGGGGGGTTAGCAGGCCCCAGGAGCTGAGATACCTGGCCAGCCAGCAAAGCAATCTGTTGAGCCAACTGGGCATTCTCAGCACGAAGTTGCTCCATTGTAGCTTAATGGAGTTTTGTTTGGGGCAGGATTCAATGTGTTCTGACCCTCTCCTCCATCCAGTAATGAATGCCGAGACAAGCTTAACTGGGATTTCACAGCACTTTAATTAACAGGAAACATAAACTTCGGTGGCTGGAAGCCCAAGCATAAACAAACAGATAAGAACCTTGGCAGCAACTAAGACTTCGACATAGACAGATAACAGCTTCTCCAGCGTTATGAATGAAGTTGAATCCTGCAAAAACCAGGCTCCTCCCAGTCTCTCTTTAAATACAATCTTGAGAGGAGCCTAATTAAAATCACCTGGGTCCAATCATCTTTTGTAACTGCGTAGCTGCTCTCTATGTCGATCTGCCCGGCATTGCCGGGCATCCAGGACCACCTCCCTTGTCTCCTCATCACTACTCCAAGGCATGATGTCAGGAGCACACTCCCTTCGGCTCTCACCACTGCTCCATGCCTGGTGAGAGCCAGCCTCTCTGCGCCCTGCTCCGAGTCAGAACCCTGTCCAGGGTCCTCCATCTCTTCCAGAGCCGACTCATAAGGCCCCTCGCTAGCAGAGTCTGTTTGCAGCTCCAACGGCTCCTGCTGGGCCACAACAGTAAGCCAATAACAAACAACAGTTTTAGAATCTGGTTTTACTGCCCTAAAAAAAAATAGCTTAGTCATTGGTCCGTCTTTGTATTTTGTGTTAGGCCAAAGACAAACAAGCACTATTTTGGCTGTAACAAAATGTTTAAAATCAGTCAGTGAATAATTAGTTTGAAAATCCTAAAATACTAGATGCTCAGTATGGACATCCTATGTTTCATTACACCAGCTTAGTTCTTAGATAGTCATGTTGAAGAGACTTTTGCTAGATCACGCTGAATAAAATTGCAAACTTCTGTATGTTGCTTTTGGGCTAAAGTCAGAATTATGCCATTATTGCATTTCTTCTTTTTTAGCCCTAAGTTACCCATTTTCCCACATAATTGCCTATATTAGCACTTAGTTTCAAGAAGAAAGTATAGGGAAAAATTTTTTGTTGGATTCCTGGCAAGATTGTTTGTAAAACCTTTTTATTAATATGACACGTAAACAGGTAAACCTGGTTGATGTGGAATGCAGAGACAAGGCCAAATTATTAGAGGTGAAATATATTCATGGAATTATATTTCTCCTTTTATACATTGAGAGTCTGAGAAACAAAGGTAGAATGTTAAGTGAGTGCTTGGAATCTGAATATTTATGAATGCTAGAAATATTTACTATTGGAATACTAACATTTATCTTTTCAGTTTTGTTACTTTAAATTAATGATATTTAGTCAAAGTATTAATAGTTACTAAAATGATTGCTATTGTTCAATAAATACATTTGATGGCATAATCCTTCAGGATATAACCACATACTTGCTATTCCTTGAAAGCAATGACATCAGCTGATTAACAAATTAATTCACAATTCCACAAACATATTTCTCTCACAACTGCAACATCAATTCCTCCTGTAACAAATTGAGTTATGCATTTGGTGGCACACATGAAATCACGGGTTACAAACCAAAAAATGTACTTGTCAGGACCTGCCTCTCCTCCTTTCCCAAGAAGTACAGACTCTTGAAAATGTGGTATTTCAAAAGGAATCTTTTATTGAAAAGAAGTGATAGCAGGATAGGCAAAACAGACTCTAAATTCCCTCCCAAACTATACAGTTAGAAATAGGCTTTTAGAATCCCTCCCTCCAGTCTGAATGTGGATTCAGCCAATCCACAGGTGTGAAGCTGTTTTTGTAATGGCTGTCCTGAGAAACAGATAAGGAGCCGGTCCCAGGGTCTTCTGCCACTTTCAACAACCTGAAACAATCCACATGGCCCTTCCTCCTTACTACTTTCCAAAGAAAGTGAGAATACTGCAGGGCAATTAGGCACCAGGGAAAAGGTTATAAAAATACAACTTATCCCCATGTTCCCCCCCCCCCTCCGTTTGAATGGCAGTATCTTGTTAGGGATCTGACAGTACTGTTTTCAGCAAAACATAAACTAAGCGTTAGAAATGTCACAATTCAAAACGAAGTAAATTCTAATAGGCAATGAAGAAAAAAGTTTAAGCCAGTTCCTCAAGTGTATTGGTTTGGAGGGTTCATGAAGACTCACTTGGTTATACTGGCAACATTATGTCAAGAGATAATAAAGCATTCACCATAATCGTGGTCTCCTTCTCTTTGCTGCAGGTTAAAGGTATTTGTTACCTCAAATTCCTATCTCTCAAATAAGTGTCATTTGTACAATGTGTATCATTTTAATAAAGTGTTACCCACCTCTGAGTTATACTGTATGTTTAAGTCTTTCCCCCCCTTTTTTGGCAGGGATTAAATAAAGCTTTAGGGTTTGAACTGGAGTCACTTTTTCATGTCCCAAATGCCATACAGCAATAAGAAAGGATTACAAATACCTGATGTGAACTATGCAAATTCAGAAAAGGTCAAAGCTAAATTCACAAAGAGGAATTAATTGAGCAAGTTCTTGGCTCTCCAAACCTGCTTACAGGGTATTGAATTCAATTATCTACAGTGCTTCTCTGATGAAAAAAAAAGTGTGTGAAAAACTTTTGTAAGATACACCAGAACCAAAAAACTGGGCCTAAAGTACAAAGTTCAAGAATATTATACATAGATTTTATTTTTTATTTGACAATTCAGTTTTTAAAGGGGTACATATGATTATTCTAAATTACCCTCCAAATTTTTTTTATTGTTATTACTCTTTAAAGAACTAGGGAAAGGATTAAACAGGTGACTTAACTGGGGTTAACAAACACATTGTATGAAGAAATGTAATGGATGTTGAAGTATATTTTTGGAGAAAGCGATAAAGAATTATAAAGACAGAATAGTACTGTTTAAAGATAAAGAGGTGAATATGGAAGAACCCCAACAAGTGGGGAATAAAAATAATTACAAATGGGGGGGGGATATTATATATATATTGATACATAAAATAATATATTATAATTATAATGAGCATGTTAAAGTTGGAAGTTGGAAGATAAAAATTATGTATATGTAATTATATTGTTACAGTTAGCACTGTGTAAAAAATGTATTGACCCAGTCATTACACTGTCCACAAAATATGTTGGTTGTTAAAATTGTTTTGTAATCCAACAACTTTGGAGTTGAGTTTTATTCCTCACATTTCTATCTGGATTCATGTATGCACTGTATCATTTTATAATTCCATTTCCATTTTTAATTATATTTTCATGTTCTATTTAACTATTATCATAAGGCAATGGGAATCCGAGATTAACCTAGCTGTCTGTCAGGCATCTGGAAAAGTGTCTTGTAAATATTAATTGAATTCTTACGTGACATTAAAGAAAACCATAGCATTACTTCCTTTGATTTTCTTTCCATTTCAATGGTTAGATTGCCGGTTCTATCAACACACAATTATTCCTAGGATGGAAATTCAAGATTTCTGATTTACTTTGACTCTAAATGGCTAGATGAAATCTTACACAAAGAGCACAGGTTGCAACCCACTTATTTCAGATATTAGGAATTCAGCAAGATTGCCTTTATGTAAGTGATTTGTCTGGAGAATCAATGAATCATAACACTTACAGTGAAGGAGGAAGACATGTTCCTTCTTCCTTTTCCCTAGAGTTCTATAGATTGGTTCTGATCCACATTCTCTTCCGTTTGTTTTCTTGTTTAACTAAGGAAATATTTAACATTATCTTTAAATAGCCATGCAAGGTTTGCAGCAGAGACTCTGAGATGTCATTGTTATTCCCTGTATAGTTGAACCTACAAGCTGGTGATAAGCAGAAGTGGAAATGTGTATGAATTAAAATACAGGTGAGGAAATAGAAGTCTTAATAATATGCATATTTCATTTGAGACTCATTAGAATCATATAACTCTAAACTTGGAAATTCCCACTTAGACTATTGCATCTATCCAATAGTCAGTGCAGAAATTCAAACTATAGTAGCCCTAACAGATTATTGTTCAAACCCTTATGAAATTATGAAGAAAAAGGGAAGCAATACTTTCACAGGAAATAAATGTCAGTCCTGGATGCTTTTTCTCTTAGAGTCTTTATCTTAACCTTCAACCAGAATCTGCCTTCCATCCTCAGCACCACTGTGAACCTCAAAGCATCTTACATGCCTTAAAAGAAATCTTAACACCTTTAAAGAATGTGAGAAAATTTTATTCTAATATTATGGATGGGATCATTTCAATTTGACAGTGTTGTTGTTGTTGTGTTTCTCATACATCGTTCTAGGCTTTGTTGATTTTGCACTGCATCTGCTTAGTTCTTCCAGTATGAGGCATCAAGGGATTTTATTTATTAACTGGGCTTGTCATTGAATCTGACTCTGATGAGGGTTGAGATGAGTGTCTAGGAAAAGCCTACCTAGCCATGAAATGATTGCTCAATTTTTAAATGGCTATTGCATGGCTAGTCATGCAATACACAATCATACTAAAAGATAACAGATAACATAGGTAGGTGGAAAGCATGTTCTGGAATAACATAAAATTAGAACCAGGTCTGGAAATCTGAAGAAACAATTGAATGGCACATTGTGACTGCATCATGGTCACTGCCAAAAATATTAGGCTCACCAAAAGTCATTTCCAAAGGAAAAATGAGTTATTCTGATTTTTTAAAATAAGCATTTCTTTTGCTTTCTTTGGTGTGAGACATTGAAGACCAAGTGCAAATCTTTACATAGCCATGAAGCTTTTCTAGTGGCTTTAGGCAATTTACTGATTAGCTATTCTACAGGACCATTTTAAGAGTAAAACACCTTCCAAATTCTTTTGGAATGAGCAGGGGCAACATGGGGATGATGCAGTGGTGGGTTCCGGATCCCATTCCAACCATACCGGGCCCAGCATCACCCACATGGACGTGCATGGTGCACGGACATACGTGCACAACATGCGCATGCATTGTACCTACCTACGACACCTCCGCAAGCCTCCATCGTGCTCCAGCTGCTTGGCGGAGCATTACACAAGCGCCATATGCACCAAAGGCTTAAAGGACAGGTAAGGAGCTCCAGCAGGTGGGTAGCCCCTCTGGAGCATCGTACCAGAATGGTACCCAGTGCTCCAGGCAGGATTCGGTATGCCCATACCAGGGCATACCACCCGCAACCCACCACTGGGGTGATGTAAACGAAGTTACAACAGGTACATTTATGTGATCAGAGCATTACTTTTTTGATATACAAAGCACATGTGGGATGCTCATAAATACTTATCGCTAATTTATGTTTCTATCCTCCAACCACTTGTACCATTTTTCCCATATTAAATAATGCTCCATTTGTTCCTTTCTTTGGATTTCTTTGGTTAGCGTGTCCATCTTGGAGCATTCTAGAATCTTTCATATTATTTCATCCTCATTTGGTATTGTTTTATTCTTCCACCTCTGTGCAAATGCTATTCTAGCCGATGTGATAATATGTAAGATTAAATATAAGGTATCTTTGCTGTATTTTGTCATCGTCATGCCTAGTAAGAACATCTCAGGTTTCCAATCTATTTACTTTCCTGCAATGGTTTCCAGCCAGTTTTTAATTTTTACCCAGTATTTTTGGCCACCTTGCATGTCCACCATGTGTGGTAATATGTTCCATGTGCTTTCTCACACTTCCAACACTTTGGGGATACGCTTGATGATGATATTTTTGCTAGTCTCGCGGATGGTAGATACCATTTCTATAACATTTTGTACTGGTTTTCCCTGTATGCCACAGACATGGTCAATTTTAAATTTGTTCCCCATTTTTTCCTATTTTTTCCAATTTGATATTGTAGCCAAAGTTCTGTGCCTACCTTACCATAGATTCCTTTACTTCTACTCCTTCCAGTTTGTATTTCAGTAGAAATTTGTATATTCTCCCAATCATTTTCTTTTCTGTGCTTTGGATTATCTTATCTAATTCATGTTGTTCTGATTGTATTTCATATGTTTTGATGTCGTTGTATCGAGATTTAATTTGCATGTGTGTAGGCCAATCTACTTTTATACCTTGGTCTGCCATTGTCTTTAACTTTCCCTGTTCGTTAATTAGATATTTATATCTTGTCAAATTGTTTATATCGATACAATTTGGGTGTGTCATCATTTCTATCGGGGAAAGCCAATTTGGAATTTTGGTATAGTGGCCTTTTTTATTTTGTGCCAATTTTGAAGCAATAAATTTCTAATCAGATGCCTTTGAAAATACTTGTGGGTTTTATTTTTCCCATCTCATAGAAATGCATGCCATCCCTCTTGCAAATTGTGTCCTTCTAGAGCCAAGATGCTTTTCTTTTTCAGTTCGATCCACTCCTTCAACCATGTTAATGATGTTGCTTGAGAATATAGCTCCCAGTCTGGGAGTGCTAAACCTCCCCGCTCCTTACTGTCTTGCATTAATTTTAGTTTGATCCTTGGGTTTTCCCCTTGCCATATAAATTTGGATGTTAGTTTGTTTAATTCTTAAAAAAATGATTTGCCTGGATTAATTGGTGCTACTTAAAACAGAAATAAAATTCTTGGGAGAACATTCATTTTCATCATGGCTACATGCCCCATTAGTGACAATTGTATATTTTTCCAACTCTCTAAGTCCTTCTTTATTTGTATTATTAATTTATTGTAATTGTCCTCCTTAATTGAGGAGCACTTTGCTGACACCCAGATCCCCAAGTATTTAACTTTTTGAGTTATTTGCATTTTAGTCATAAATTCCAATTTGCTCTCTTGTTTTTCCATCATGTTTTTTGTTATTATTTTTGTTTTGTTTTTGTTAATTTTTTTTATTTTTTATTGTTTTTATTAAAGAGAAACACAAAAGAAAAAATCATCTTTCATTACATCTTGTAGGAAGCATATCCATTGGTTACAAGTATATTTCGTGTGTTTCTTTCACAATCATTACATATATTTCATTCAGTTTAGGTTGTTCATTTACTTAGGGTTTTAAGGACACAACCACCTACTGGCATTTCCCACCCCCCCCCCCAGTCTCAATGAATCTGCCATAACTTTACATCTTTATACCATATTCTAAAAGAAAGTCAATTAAAAGGATATCTAACATTCCCTCTCCTCCCCCCCACCAAATTAACACTTCTGTCCATTTTACTTTTACCAGTACAATACACCTGTATATATCATTAAATATTGTCCATTAACATTTCTTTATTGTTATTGTAGTTAGCTAAAAATTATTTAATATTTTTCTCAACTCTCCTCTCCACAGGCCCAAGAATAATTTACCTTTATAGCCATCTCTAAACAGAAATTTATTAATAAGTGTTAACAAAATAATCATTTAAAATCTAAGACAATCTGAAAAATGTTGACATTTCTAGTTAATAATCACCAAGGGTATACATTTATATTTCCTTCTTGTTATTATAATTAAGAGAGAAAAAACCCAATTGTTTGCTAATTTATATCACGTCTCCTCTCTTCTGATGCAAATTATTTATACCTTCATGACAAAGTCTAAACAAAAGATTTATAAAGTTTATAAGTCTTTTCACCAATTCTCAATTTACAATTAATGGCCCGGTTATTTATCCTAATTAAGGTTATCATTTCATTATTAATATCATAGTAAATTACATGTTAACCAATAAACATTCAATGATGATCTAAAACAGTCTATCAAGTACTACAATCCATACTTATTAATCATCAAAAGTTAGCTAATTTTTTTCATCGAGTGGCATTATCAACCAGTGTCTTTCCAGTAGCAAAATGGTCCTTTCTCTCTCGCCAGCTGTTGTGTCAATTCTCTTTTTAGCACCTTTTCAGAGTTTAGAATTTCTCTCCGCACTTTGTAGCTTAAAGGATCTCTCGTGTAGTTTCGTTGCCCTTAGGTTGCTGTTAACGTAGGCAAAGCTTTGCTTATCAAACTTATTTCTGGATGAATTTGTCTTCTTAATTCCATCCTTTTCGCTCTTTTATTTTCTCCTGGATCTTGGGATTTGGGAGAAAGCTCCAAATTGTCAAAGTCACTTTTCCAACTTCCCTTCTTTTCACTTTCACTCACATTTACTCCATTGATGGGTTCATCTAAGATCTTATCTTTGTTTTCTGTGTTTTCATTCTCTCCTTTAATCTCTGGAGCTCCAATCCTCTCCTCTTTTACTGTGGTACCCCATAGTCTGTCCCATTTCTTGTCAAATCTCTTAAATTCTTCTGAAATGTTTTGGAGTTCAGCCAGGATGTTTTGGATTATTAAGTTTTCTTCATCTGAATATTGATCCATTTTTTAAAATGCAAAGGAATGTAAAGAAAAAGAAAGAGGAGTCTACCACTCTAGTCTGTCAAAATTTTTTTGAAGAATATATCTATATTTATTTTCAGTCTTAAACACATATTCTTTTGTGGTTTTCAAAGTAGAAGGGTTCTTGTCTCTTTCTTTCCTTTTCCTTCTCTTACCAAAATATTTTCCAAGAGCACCAGCAAAACACTGATCATGCCCTTGAGTCTTTATCAGGTTTTAAACATGTTCCAAACCCTTCTGTTGCAAAGTCAGTGAAGTCAAATAGAAAAGAACAAAGGAAACATTGTTTCAAGACAGGCGAAAACTTCAGCCTCAGGCTTTCAAATGGCAGATTCAATTATTTTTTCCTTAAGTATCTTTAGTGTGATTTTATAACCAATATAATTTGTTTAATATTTGATTAATACAAGATTTGGTCAACACTTTGTAGCTTCTGTTACGGAAAAGAAAAATGGTATAGTTATATACTTAAGAAAAGACATGAAAGCTGAACTAATCGAAGCAGATCCCCACGGAAGATATATTGCAATAGATCTGGTATTAGAAGAGAAAAGGACATTGATATTGGGAATATATGCTCCCAATCAACAACAAGATATAAAATTATATTTTGGTGTCATCCTTACAATCTATCCCAATCAATCTCAGATATGCAGATCTCAACTGAACCATTTTGTTTAAGTACTGTGCTGTGTTAAATGTTATTTTCAGGTTCTGGCTACACACAAAGTAAGTTGTTTTGATATGGGATTCCAATGGGTCATTCTTTTGGTATATAGACCAAGATATCTATCTCTCACTCCCTTATACAAGAAACTATCAAATAGGATATGAGCCAGGTCTTCTACCTCTGCCACTCTGCAAATGCAGAGATGCTCATTGTAGGGTATAGAATGGAATCTCCCATATCTGACCATTGTGTCAAGCTGTTCAAATCTCACTCATGTAAATATCTACCCAAGATGTTTTGGCAGTTGTAACTTCAAATAGCTGTCTACTTGAACAGTGCATTTGTATTTGCTCAGCCATTTTAAGTTACCCACCTTACTAAGGATAGCTATATCATTTTGTGTTTCTGTATCCTTAATTCTTTGGGCAGTTCTTTTTTTGAGTTGTTTTCCTATTATGCAAGAGATAGGAAGGTCATAGCTTCTTACAAAATTTGTTAGTTTGGTGATCCAGATTTGTGATTGTAATTTTATTTGCTCTAGTTGACATAACTTGGGGAGTCTATTAGTCTCCACTTCATTGACTTTGCATCGGTAGTTATATGCTCTAATTTTGGATAGTGCATGAATTGTATTAATCCCCAATTCAGCTCTAACTGCTGCAGATGTTCTTGCATCCACACCCAAGATATCAAGTGCTGGGACTGTGTTTGTTCTAGGACCATGGTTGGGTATAGACCCCCAAAACCTCTGCTCCATACAAGAGCATAGGGGTAACCTTAGCTTTATAAACCTTAATTAATGGGGCTAGGGACTCTGGGTAACTATCAGTGGTGGGTTTCAAAAAATTTTGGAACCTCTTCTGTAGGTGTGGCCTGCTGAAAAGAGCCGAGGTGGCACAGTGGTTAGAGTTCAGTACTGCAGGCCACTTCAGCTGACTGCTATCTGCAGTTCGGCGGTTCAAATCTCACTGGCTCAAGGTTGACTCAGCCTTCCATCCTTCCTAGGTGGGTGAAATGAGGACCCAGACTGTGGGGGCAATATGCTGACTCTGTAAACCGCTTAGAGAGGGCTGAAAGCCCTATGAAGCGGTATATAAGTCTAACTGCTATTGCTATAACCCAAATCCAAATTCTTAAAATGCTTCTTACCTTCAGGCTTATCAAATCCTAATCAATATGTATCCCTGTAACAGGCATTTGCAGAATAATAATATGTTATCCAAATCGCCCACAAAACTCCAAGAACTACATCCATCAGTTATTTATATTCCAAAAAAAGAAAAAAAAGGAAACTATCCAAAATTATGGTGGAAGTTATCAGAAAAAAGAGAGAGAAAAGAAAAGGAAAGGAGAGAGAGGGGTAAAAAAGCTGTTAGGATGGCAATTTGTAGTTCAAATTGGCCCATCAGGCCCTCCAAAAAGACAAAAAAGGAGGAAAAAATATTGCATATCAAATTATATCCAAAGAGAGAGTTCACAGAGCAGCAGCAAAAAAAGAAAGCAAAAACAACTTCACACAAAACAAAACTGCAATCTTGTATGGGATGCAGGGGGGTGTCTTTTCACAGCTTTGCTTCTTTTATTTCTTTGCTTTTAAGTTCCAAGAGCTACACTATTCAACAAAGAAAAAGACAAAGAAGCGGTATATAAGTCTAACTGCTATTGCTATTGCTATTGCTGCTTTCCAGGTCCACTGGTGGAACCTCTTCTAACTGGTTCAGTAGATTTGATGAACCAGTTCTACTGAATAGGTGCAAACTGGTAGGAATCCACCTCTGGTAACTATGGTTCTTTAGTTTAAGCAATAAATTCAAATGGGCTTTTGCTCTAAATGTACTCCATTGATGATGGCAAACCCAAGATCCAGTCTTTGAAGAAGTTACACCTAAATATACAAAGGTGTTAACCTGTTCAATTGGTTCACCATCTAATTGCCATCTATGTCTCTGATGATGTTTTCCAGACACCATTATTTTTGATTTAGATTTACTAATGATTAGGGAGTTATCCTGGCAATAAAAGCTGAATCTTCTTAATAGCCTATGTAATCCTACTAGTGAATATGATAATAAAATCATATCATCAGCATAAAGCAAGCTGTTACAGTAAGTATTTAGGATCATCGGCATGCGATCCTTCATTAACCCTGGCAAGTCGTTGATATATAAACTAAATAATAATGGGGTCAGGATACACTCTTGCCTTACCACTTTATTTGTAAATCTTGTTAGTCAGAGCCCCATTAACCCCATATCACACCCTCAAACAGATACTTGTGTAAAGAGCTTTAATTAAAGCCAGGAGTCTAGGTTCTATTTTAAGAGATGTCAGTTTACTCCACAGTACTTCTCTGTTTACCAGATTAAATGCTGCTGTAAGGTCAATAAAAGCAGCAAACAGGGGTCTCCTCTTATTGGCATATTTGGAAATTAAAGTATTCCAGACAAAGCAGTTATCCATAGTAAATTGGCTTTGTCTAAAACCTGCTTGTTCTTCTGTGTGGATATTGTTTTCCTCTACTCGGATTTCAATTCTATTCAACAGGATCCTAGCATATAGTTTTGCTGCAATGTCAATCAGGCTAATGGGCTTATAATTACTGGGATCCTTTTTATTTCCTTTTTTATATATTTTATATTGCCATCTTCTACCCATCTGGTATATGGCAGGTATTATTTATATGTGTACAAAGACCTGCCAATACTGGACCCCATCAATTGGGAAATTTCTTTAATAATACTGCTGGTAAAAAAAATCCTTACCTGGGGCTTTATTGCTCTTTAAGCTTTCAATTATGGATTGTATCTCCTTTTCTGAGACTGGTGGCCAAGGGGGGAGAGTTTTAGAGTTTATTAGATCATTGCTTAAAGGCAGTTTCTTTGCAGGTTCCATGGAAGCAAACAAACACTGATAATAATTCTCCCAGTCCTCAACAAAGATTGGTATATCAAACACAAATCTTCATTCCTTCAGGACACCTGCTGCAGAGTACAAAATATTACTGAGTTATGACTTCTGGCAGCCAACTCGAGTTCTGACCAGATTGAAATGGCAAAATGTTTTTTCCTTAATGTTATAATTCGTTTATATTTCCTTCTTGTGTGCAACATCTCAGCTTGTATATGAGCAGTAGGATTCCTCTGGGTGAGCCTCATGGCTGTCTTCAAGTGAATGCAATGGTGGAACAATACATAAGATATTATGTGGATTACCAACAAGAGAACTGGGCAGACCTATTGCTATTTGCAGAAGTGGCTTACAACAATGCTGTGCCTAGCAGCACCTGTTTGACCCCTTTCCAAGTTACCAACGGCATGGAATTTGTACCCATTCCCCAGAAAATAAAAGCCCAATATACCTCTTCCATTTTCATTTTCATAACACACACTCACATGTATACTATACATAGCCCAAATCATATAGTATTAAATAATAATTATATCAGTTCCTCTTGTCAACAATGCCCAGAAAAGTAGAAACCCATTATAGCTCTTCCATTCTCCATACACCTCTTTCTTCCACCACCCTCCAACTTTCTATCTTCCCTCCATCATCCCACTCTACCCTACTTCCCCTCCCCCTCTACCACTCCTCTCTCCAAATCCGCTCCCCCCCTTACTTTTCGCCTCCCCCCCACCCTCTCTCCCATCCCTCTCTACCCATCTTTCTTCTTTCCTACTACTACTCCCCTTTGTGTATTTCCACTATATGTTAATGTACTTGGTTTATCCTATTTTTAAAGAAAAATTAAAGAAAAACAGTATACATGTGAAGTCACATTGCATTGAGATCTAACACATCGTGTCTAACCTAATATATATCCCTCTACAGGAGGCGAGAGAATACGTGCCTCATTTGCATAAGGAATTCTTCGCATTTTAACCCTTGGTTGTCTCTTAAAAGGCGAAAAATTCCTTATGCACAGGAGGCCCCTATTTCTCTGGCCTCCTCCTATGGTTAACACAAAGCACTGTTCCAAGTCACTGTGAATCTGGTAGCAACTACCTTGGCTTTAATTATTTTTAAAAAATTCTTTAAAATTCCTTTTCCTCATGACTGCTGAGGCCACACCTCCCCTGCCTCTAGTGACTGCACGTCCCTGGTAGTTTCAAGCCTCCCCTCTCGCGTATATCTTGCATTATTTTCAGCTTTACTCTTGGCTTCTTTCCTGCCCATACAAATTTATTGATACCCTTCTGCCATTCTAAAAGATTCACATCTTTTTAAAGTATAGGTAACATTTGGAAAAGAAATAAAAATTTTGGTAAGATATTCATTTTCACTGCCACGATTCTTCCCAGCAAAGATAAGTGTAACTTCTCCCATTTTTTCATCTCTACCTGTATGCTATGCCAGAGTGGTTCATAATTATACTTGTATAATTTCCCATTTGAGATTGAAATGTTAACTCCAAGATATTTAACCCTTCTGACTATCTCACATCCTAACATTCCTCCTAATTCCTCCTTTTGTTTAGTATTCATATTTATGGCTAATATTTTCGTTTTCCCTAAGTTTATTTTAAAACCAGACACTTGACCATATTGATTAATCGTATTCATTAAGACCATACTGGATTCCTGCGGTTGTTCCAATATTATGACCAAATCATCCGCAAAAGCCTGCACTCTGTATTCTTGCTGCCTAACCTTAATTCCTTTTAGGCCCTCCAAGCCTAAAAGGAATTAAGGTTAGGCAGCAATATTTATTTTTATTTACAAAATAAATACGGAACCAAGAAATTCCAGATAGTTTATGCTTAAGATTAGGAATGATTTGAACTGTTTAAAGTTAACTTAGCAAGGAGGAGCTAAGCTCAATGTAAAGAGGTTATTAATTTCTTACTTTTATTTTTTATCAATATATCTTAGATTGTGGTTGTTAAATATCCATACCGTGTACGGATTCTGGGAAGTCGGGGGGGGTAGGTTTTGGGGGTTCGGGGGGAGGGTGGGGGAGGGAATTATTCCAGGTTTGATTTTAAAGTAGTATGAGTGCACATGTATATTGTCTTCTTTTATAACATGATATTGTCAATGTAATGATATACATGTGATTATATGTCATGGAAATGAAAATAAAATATTCTAACCACCAAGAGGACAAGTGTATTGAGGCTGCGTGTTCAGTAAATTCAGACTGACCACTATAGAAAAAAACCAGCTAGCTTGAAAGGAAGATGGATTTGAATAAGGTGCAGAAGGATATAGGTGATAACTTCTTAAACAATGATCAGGGCTCTCCACAAGGTAATATTTCATTGCAATCCTTGCACATTTCTTGCCATTTTATCGCAGGTAGTGCTAATTCTGTCTAGAATGTAAAGAGAATAATTTTACTTAAGGCAATGTCTTTCTTTCTAAAATTAAAACAGACCAACAAAAGTAAATCAAAACAAAAACATTTACACCATAGTAAAGTCCAAATAGTTTGTTTCTTATGCATTAAATTTTAGACATTCATTCTATACTAATTTGTAATGCTTGCCATGCCTTTTCATCATTCCTTTTTTAATGTACCCAGGAGGCTTTTGAATCTCAAGTAGGACAAGTCAATTTTCAGAGTTTTGAAATCAATCCATTTTCCACTCTCCCTCAGTTTTGTTCTCTTTTCTTTTTTTAATTTGGCGGCATTCATTTCTTTAGCAATTTCTTCAGACAAAATGCCAAACTGAACACTTTCAGGAGTATGATTAAATCACAGTACTTGTTTGGGAGTGATTCCAACTTGGTTGAGAGGCATGTTAGACAGAGATGGTATTCTATTTTCTTCACTACCAGTTTGGTAGCTGGAGCATGTGCTCATAAAGCTCAGGGAACATTAGAAAATGGATTCAATTAATCTTTTAAGACTATGAGTTGACCTTCATGCACCTCATGAACTGAGATGAGAAATGAGTAAAAGCCCAGGACTGTATAAATATAAATATAAATATAAATAAACCTTTATTTATTACAGAAAGAATCTGGCTAAGTAATACTTGAACAATGATATGCAATCCTTCCTTCCCTGAAATCTGTCATAGCCCTGTGATGGCGAACCTATGGCATGCATGCCACAGGTTGCATGCAAAGCCCTCTCTGTAGGCACATGAGCTGTCGCCCCAGTTCAGCTCTACCGCACATGCACGTGCAACTCCTGCCAGCCTCCCGCCAGCCAGCTGGTTTTCAGGTCTCTGCCGTGCCTGCACGGGTGTGGGCCGCATGTGGGAGACACACATGAATGTGCAGGAGGCAGGGCGCATGGGTTGGCATTACACGTACATGCATGGGGCAGGGCATGCGTGGGGGTGGGGTGCCCTTGGGAAGGGTCACACGTGCACATGTGGGGGATGGGATGCACAGGGGGAGTCATGTGCACATTGCATTATGTGGGTGTGTGCACATACAAACGCTTTCAGCACGTGACAACAAAAAGATTAGCAATCACTGTCATAGCCTGTTACATTCTGACAAATCATTATTTTGAAGCCAATAATGGATCTGATTGAGCTAAGAAGAAAACAGAACAGAATGACAGTGTCAGACCTGAGAGCCATCTTTTACATTTAAGCCTTCAGTCCTGCAACATTTTGTACTGTGGGAAAATGGGAGGGGGGATTATATGGAATATGAGCAATACATAGTGTAAATAACATTCTTTTCCCAGAGTCAATGCCACCTTGCCCTGCAACTGCAATGAGGTGACTGGGAGGCAACTCCAGTTTCGGATGATGCCTGATTGGATCATGTGATGGATATGGGTACTGGTACTGGATATGGATACTGGGTAGGGACTTGAATTTTCTTTTGGGTGGGGAAAACCTGGAAACTTTCAGATTCGGGTTTTCCCAGATGTGCCAATATGACATCTCTAATAAAATGGAACTTTAAGGAAACTCAAGCCTCGAAGTCTTCTTTCATTGGGGGTGCTATTGGTACCCTGACATTAACCCGAATCCTCTTTAAAGAACTTTACCAGCTCCCCCGAACTCCAGGGTGCTGTCCAGGGTTCTGAACCCCAACCAGGACCCAGGCAGCACAAAGACTCAGGGAAGATGGAGGAAGACAAGAAACCCACAGAGGGAGCTGCAGGAGATGGTTCAGCAACTTATTTCAAGACCATCTACTCCCCTTCCCAAGCCATGGTGGAAGCTGAGGAAGCCACAGAGAGGGAGAGCCAACTGGGAGCCAGGGGCAAAGAGTCAGCACCTGAGCGAAGCTCGCAGCAGAGCCTGACCTTGCAAAGCCAAGCCGCGGGAGTCACCCCACTCCAGGGGATGCTGTTGGAACCACAGAAGGGTTTGGGACAAGCATTGACCCATGAGTGGAGAGTGCCAAAGCAGACACAACACAGGCATTCTGGAGAATGGGGATTCTCGCCACCATCACGCAGCCAGTCACTGGCCAATTTCCTAGAGCAGTTTGGCCAACTCAGCGTGAGCAGTGCTACTCAACCCTTTAGCAATGAGCAGCCCCGGTGGACTTTGGCACAGCCTACATTCACTTTCCCAGGCCAAGAAGTCACAGTGCAACTAAGTGGAGTGTCAGCTTCCTTCCACTAGGCATAGAGCAGTTCTGTCCACAGTCTCACGCCTCAGACCAGACCTGCAGCAGCCATGGTCACTACAGGGATACAGACGACTGAACAGTCAACCCTGCTGCACTAATCCAATCAGGAAATTCAGGGCCTACAACAAGGCTTCTGGAGTCTCATTGCCCTGCCGCAACAGCCAATCTTTGGATTGCCATCAGTGGACCAGGTCGTTGATGGGCATTCTATCCTAGCCAAGAATGGTGCAAGATCAGTGGATGCTGGCCCTGGTTCCACAACCATGCCTTTCCAACAACTCGGTCCCTTCCAGCCACCAGTCATTGCTCCACAACAGACTCCAGTCCAGCTGCAGCTGCATTTTCAGATGCAGGCCATGATCCCTCAGCAGGTCCCAGCCCAACAACAGGTTCCTGTGATCCCGCAGCAGATTCTGGCCCAACAGCAGATGCCAGGCCAGCAACCCATGCAAGCTCAGCAACTGGTCCCGCCCATTCCCATTCCCCTCCATGGTCCCAAGCAATGTTTGATGGACTCAAACATTTGATGGATAGCTGAGTTTTACAATGAAGAAGCCCCTGAGCTAGAAGATGCTGACAAGTTCGTCCAACTGATGTGGATTAAATTTGCTAACGTGGCCCATCAAGTGGAAGCTGAGTCTCAGATTAAGGCACTGAAGCACGCCGGCCAACCCCCAAAAGAATTAATTTGGAAATTTGGAAACTATCCAGAAAGCTAAGGGACTGGCCAGAGCACCTCCTAATACATACTTTTAAGGAGACCCTCAACCCAGACCTCAGGCAACCCTGTGGCATCAGTGGGATACTGAATTGTATATAAGCATGGTACAACACAGCTGTCACTTTGGACCTGGAAATCCACCCTCACAGGAAGCCAGCCATGGGCAAGCCACCAAGCACAAGTGAAAAAAGCCGAGGCACCACCTCCCACACTGCCCATAATTGTCAAATGCTACCGGATTGATTTCATATTAACCACTAATGGTTTGCTTTCTAGGGTGAAGAAGACAAAGATTGCGGCTAGGGTCCTTTCGGATCATAACCTAGTTTGGATGGAATTGGGAGGGGTGGTACAGGCAAGAAGGTCTTGGAGATTGAATGAAAACTTATTTAGATATGAAAAGTATATCAATGATTGTAAAAAATTGCTAACTGAATACTTTGTTTTTAACATGAATAAGGATACACCTATGGAATTTGTATGGGATGCAAGCAAAGCGTATATGAGAGGAGTATTGATAAAAATAAATAAATCACATAGACATAAACAAGGGGTAAAATGAACAGAGTTGGAGGAGGAAATCAAGAGGAAAGAGCTGGAGTTAACAATGAATCCAGGCGATACAAAGGTCAAGGAAGCAATCACCATATTAAAATCCCAATTTGATATGTTGATCTCTGACCAGGTAGCCACCAGTTTGTTATACGCAAAATTCAATACTTTCTGGAATGCAAATAAACCTGGCAAGTGGTTAGCTTATCAGATTAGGGGAAAAAAGAAAATTCGAAATATTTATAGCTAATATTTTTGTTTTTCCTAAATTTATTTTAAAACCAGACACTTTACCATATTGATTAATCATATTCATTAGGATCATACTGGATTCCTGCGGTTGTTCCAATATTATAACCAAATCATCCGCAAAAGCATGCACTCTATATTCTTGCTATTCTTTAAATATAGGTAGCATTTGGAAAAGAAATAAAAAATTAGGTAAGATATTCATTTTCACTGCTGCTATTCTTCCCAACAAAGATAACTGCAACTTGTCCCATTTTTCATCTCTGTCTGTATACTATGCCAAAGTGGTTCATAATTATACTTATATAATTTCCCATTTGAAGTTGAGATATTAACTCCCAAGTATTTGACCTTCTTAACTGTTTCACATCCTATCATTCCTCCTAGTTCTTCCTTTTGTTTAGTATTCATATTTATAGCTAGTATTTTTGTTTTCCCTAGATTTATTTTAAAGCCAGACACTTGACCATATTGGTTAATCATATTCATTAAGATCATACTGGATTCCTGCGGTTGATCTAATATTATAACCAAGTTATCCACAAAAGCACGCACTCCATATTCTTGCTGCCTAATCTTAATTCCCTTTAGACCCTCCAAGCCCCGTATTTTGTTCAGCAGTATTTCCAAAGTTATAATAAACAGTAGTGGAGACAAGGGACAACCCTATCTTGTACCTTTTCCAATTTGAAAAGAATCTGTTAAACTTCCATTTACTATAATTTGAGCCGTTTGCTGTTGATATATTGCTTTGATTGATTGTAAGAAACTTTCTCCTATCTGCATTTTTTGCTGTGTTTTCAACAGGAATTGCCAATTAACTCAATCAAAGGCTTTCTCAGCATCCAGAAATATGAACGCGGCAGGAATTTGATTGTTCTTTCCCAAGTTTGATCACTGTGAATCAACTGTTGAATAACCAACATTAACCTATTTGTTAGTATTTTAGTAAAGTTTTTATAATCTACATTAAGTAATGAGATAGGTCTATAGTTTTTTGGTTGAGTAGTATCTTGATCTTCTTTGGGTATCAGAGATATAAAGGCTGTCTTCCAAGATGGAGGCACCTTACCTTCCGTTTGAATCTTGTTAAATAATTCTCTAAGAGGTTCTACCATTTCTAACTGTAGATTTTTATAGTAAGCCACTGTCAAGCCATCTGTGCCTGGTGCCTTCCCTGACTTTAACTGCTTAATTACCTGTAAAATTTCCCCCGAGGTTATTGGTTGATTCAATTTTTGCCTGTGCTCTTCTTTAACTAAGGGTATTTTCTCTTTATCTAAATATTTCTCTATATCTAGACCATTAATTTTATCCCCCTTATACAACTCTGTAAAAAATTCCCAGAATGCCTTTTGAATCTCATCCTGTTGGAACACCTCCTTCCCTCTGTAGATCAATTTAGTTATGTTTCGAGAATTTTGTTTTTTCCTAATCTGATATGCTAACCACCTGCCAGATTTATTTGCATTACAAAAGGTATTATGTTTTGCGTATAACAGACTAGTGGCTACCTGGTCTGAGATCAACATGTTAAATTGGTCCTTTAATATGGTAATTGCTTCTTTAATCTTTATATCTCCTGGTTTTAAAGTTAACTCTTGCTCTTTCCTCCTGATTTCATCTTCCAGTTCTGTTCATTTTACCCCTTGTTTTTGTCTGTGTAATCTATTTATATTTATCAAAACTCCTCTCATATACGGTTTACTTGCATCCCATACAGTTTCCATACGTATGCCCTTATTCATATTAAAAACAAAGTATTCTGTTAACAATTTTTTACATTCATTAATGTACTTTTCATATCTGAATAAATTTTCATTCAATCTCCAAGACCTTCTTGCTTGTGTCACCCCTCCCAACTCCATCCAAACTGGGTTGTGATCTGATAAAACTCTAGCCGAGATCTTTGTCTTCTTCACCCTGGAAAGCAAATCGTTAGTAATTAATATAAAATCGATCCTAGAAAAGGATTGATGTCTATCAGAGAAAAAGGTAAAGACATGTTCTTCTGCATTTCTTTCTCGCCAAATATCTCTCAATTCAAAGTCATCCATCATATTGAAAAATGACTTAGGTAGTTTGGCTCGCATTTGAGTATTTGGGCGGGAAACCTTCTTATCTTTCTTAGTGTCCATAACACTGTTCCAGTCACCAGTAGTATGCAAGACCTATAATCCCACTGTATATATAGTTTTCTATAAAATCCATCTTGTTGTTGATTGGGAGCATATATTCCCAATATCAATGTCCTTTTCCCTTCTAATACCAGATCTATTGCAATATATCTTCCGTGGGGATCTGCTTCGATTAGTTCAGCTTTCATGTCTTTTCTTAAGTATATAACTATACCATTTTTCTTTTCCGTAGCAGAAGCTATAAAGTGTTGACCAAATCTTGTATTAATCAAATATTAAACAAATTATATTGGTTATAAAATCACACTAAAGATACTTAAGGAAAAAGCATAAGGAAAAAATAATTGAATCTGCCATTTGAAAGCCTGAGGCTGAAGTTTTCGCCTGTCTTGAAACAATGTTTCCTTTGTTCTTTTCTATTTGACTTCACTGACTTTGCAACAGAAGGGTTTGGAACATGTTTAAAACCTGATAAAGACTCAAGGGCATGATCAGTGTTTTGCTGGTGCTCTTGTAAAATATTTTGGTAAGAGAAGGAAAAGGAAAAAAAGAGACAAGAACCCTTCTACTTTGAAAACCACAAAAGAACATGTGTTTAAGACTGAAAATAAATATAGATATATTCTTCAAAAAATTTTTGACAGACTAGAGTTGTAGACTCCTCTTTCTTTTTCTTTTTCTTTACATTCCTTTGCATTTTAAAAAATGGATCAATATTCAGATGAATAAAACTTAATAATCCATTTTCTAATAATATAATCCATTTTATAATAATATAAAATCAATCCTAGAAAAGGATTGATGCCTATCAGAAAAGAAGGTAAAGTCATATTCTTCTGCATTTCTTTCTCGCCAGATATCTCTCAGTTCAAAGTCATCCATCATATCAAAAAAGGATTTAGGTAACTTTGCTCGCATCTGAGTATGTGGGCGAGAAACTTTCTTATCTCTCTTAGTATCTATTAACACCATTCCAGTCACCCAATAGTATGCAAGACCTATAATCCCACTGTACTAATTTAGCATGAAGATTTCTATAGAATCCATCTTGTTGTTGATTAGGAGCATAAATTCCCAAAATCAATGTCTTTTTCCCTTCCAGGATCAAATCTAACGCGATGTATCTTCCATAGGGATCTGCTTCAATTAATTCAGCTTTCATATCTTTTCTTAAGTATATAACTATACCATTTTTCTTTTCCATAGCAGAAGCTACAAAATGTTGACCAAATCTTGGGTTAATCAAATATTTCTGATCGGTTGATTTAATATGAGTTTCTTGCAAACAAATTATATCATTCTTGAACTGTTTAAGATAGTGAAATATTTTCTTTCTCTTCTGTGGAGAGTTCAATCCATTGACGTTCCATGTTAGAATCTTAATTGTCATCTTTGGTTTCCTGAAGCTTTTTTAGAGCCTCCTGCATAGCCTGTTTAACCTTTGGCCTGGCTCCTCCCACTGCTTCTGGACTGGTTGCTGTAGCTTCTTGACCGATGGCAGGTAATTGTTGGAGTTGTTGTGTTTTGGCTTATTGCTCCATTCATCTGGTAATCATACGGCTTGGTCTTTGTTCCATAACACCTTGCGCTTCTAGGAGAGAGAGATGATCCATCTTATCTGGTAATTGTGTGATTTGCTGTCTATCTTGTCCTTCTTGTGATCTTTCTCTGGGTCCAGATGGTGCAGGATGTCCAGCCTTCAAAATATTGTGGTAAAAATCTCGAGCTTTCCACACTGAGTTGAGACGGTATCTTTGCCTATCAAATGTGAGTATAATGCCGAATGGTGCGTCCCATCTGTACTGTATCTGATGATTTCTAAGCTCTTCAACCAAGAAAGCATAATCTCTCCTGGCTCTTAACATTTGAGGTGGTATCTCTTTCAAAACAGTCAGGTCTTGACCCCCAATTTGGAGCTTAGTTTTATAAGACTCTTGTAATATTGTGTTTCTGAGCTCTCTTGTGGTAAAATATATAACAATGTCTCGAGGGAGCTGCTTCTGCTTTGCCACCCAAGAATTAACGTGATAAGCTTTATCAATTTGCCAGTCAAACTTAGCCCCTGGTCTTCCCAACAGACTATCAAAGGCTTCTGAAAAGATCTGTTTCAGGTTTTCCTGCTTATCTTCACGCCACCCCCTTACTCTTAATGCCAGCTCCATTTGTCTGTACTGTATCATAATTTCTTTTTCAGCATTTTCAACTTTTTGTTGCACCACCTCTGTTTTCGATGTCACATTAATATTGGCTTCATTAAGATCCTCTAGACTATTTTCAATTCTGGAAACATGTTCTGTCAGTACATTTACAAGCCCCAGCATATCATCTTTGATTTTAGCAACCCTGGTATCAATTTTGTCATACAACTCCTCTTTAAGTTCTTTTATCTTCTCTTTTATCTCCTCTTTAAAATCTTTAAGTTTGTCTTCCACCTTAATTGTCTGAGTGTTAAAAGCCTCATTCAATTCCTTCAGGAAATATTCTTTCGTTAGTAGATCGCCAGTAGGGGGCGTAGGGAGCGGAGGCTGCAGCTTTGTGCCAGATATTGGCAATGTGCCAGCACTTCTGGGGGCTGAGGGGGGCATCTTCAAATTAAGATTTGGTTTTGAGGCCATTCCGAGTTTTATCTTCAATCAATTAGTAAAACTCTACTGGCCAGCTATACAGCTGTGGAAAGAGGCAATAAATCACCCTTTTCTTTTGAAATTTTTAAGGCTCCGTAGGGCTTTGCAAAAAGTTTCAAAAGATAAAGATTGTAATGAGACAGTTCAGTGTGCTCGTCGCCATTTTAAGTGTCTCTTTATTAGCTAGGTTAACAGAAGAAAGTCTTGTAAAAATGAAGCTAATTAGTAAAACTCTGCTGGCCGTCTGTGAGGCAAAGTAATAAATCACTCCCTTCCTTTGAAGTTTGAAACTCCGCAGAGCTTTACGAGGAGATTCAGAAAGTAAACATAGTTATGGAGCAATTCAGCAAGCTCGTCGCCATTTTAAGTGCCTCTTTAAGTAGCTAGATTAACGAAAGAAGATCTTGTAAAAATGAAGCTAAGATTTGAATAAGCAGTTAAAGTTCTCGCATACGAGTCCTGCTCGTGTTAAAATCAAATAAACACTTGTCCTCTTAAAGTGTCACTTTTGTCCTAAAGATTTTGCTTTACACTTCTGCAAAGCTCAAGGTTTTAATAGCATTTATATCCATCCTATAGTCAAAGAGGGTGCACAGCAACTATGTAAAATTCCAAACAAATCCACGCTTGATACCTCACTATTGGATCTTCTGTAGCCCTGTGCTCTGGCTGCTGCTGAATGCAAAGTTGGCTTATAACAAGACTGCTAATTTTTTATCATATCAAGTAATAGGGCATTTGATATTACTGCTTTGCAAGCCGGACTAGTTGCCAGTATGCAATTCAGTGTAATGGTTATCTTCCATAAAGCCCTACATGGCATGGGCACTAAATATATAAACATCCTTCTCCCATGGTTTATGCCCATATGGCGAGAGCCAACCAACTGATTATGCTCTGGGTCAGTTGATCAAACAGGGTAGGTCTCTTTCTGTCATCACAAGGAACAGTGTAGAATGCACTGAAAAGTAATGAAAAAACTGTTCAAGGAGTGCAGTAAGTTCAAATATACTCTACATTTAATCATGACTGATCTGTGTCCCTGTCTGTGTGATTCCATTGTTTCTCATTTCTGCTACGTTTTCTGTTGAGTTACAAATCTCTTTGTTGGGTCATTTGAAGGCTCATTATAAAGAGCTTTATAGATTTTGGAAGTCTTGTGCCTGGAATCATTAATGTTATTGGAGGTATTATTCCAAATATTTCTTCTTATTTCCATGTGGAAATGGCTGGAATTCATTCTTATCACCAATATAATATAATTCACCACAATTTTTATGTATCATCATTTTTTTTGTCCCTGAAATATCTCTTACTTTTTGGTAAAACTTTTTTATCTTCAGATTAGGTATAGCCAAAGTCATGCATTATATCTGATGCAAGAATACCAATCACAATATCTATATTTTTGTACTCCAAAAATACTTCATGTTTTTGAAAATACAAAGTAAGCACCATTGCGAGAATTGCACAGTGATCAGTTATTATTGTGTTGAGTATTATTTAACTATCTCTAATTTTCACTTTGGGAGAAAGATTGTTGAGAAGGTAGTAGGCTGCTGTTTCAAAGTGAATTATTTCAATCTCTTCAGCCAGATTTCAGGCCTGGGTTACATACCGAAATGACATTGATTGTATCTATTGGTCAGAGGAGGATGAATATTGTTTGTTTGTTTGTTTATTTATTAGTTTGTCAAACATATACAAAGTAGCAGGTATAAGTATGAACATGGATATGAACAAAGGAAATGAATACAAATAAATGGGGACATCAGGACAGGGGACTGTAGGTATGCTGGTGCACTTAATGCATGCTCCCTTTATGGACCTCTTAGGAATGGGGTGAGGTCCACATTAGACAGCTTCAGATTGAAGCTGTGAGGGTTTGAGGATGTAACAATAGAGTCAGGTAGAGCATTCCAGACATTGACCACTCTGTTGCTGAAGTCGCATTTTCTGCAATCAAGTTTGAAGCGGTTTACCTTGAGTTTGTATCTATTGTTTGCCCATGTATTATTGTGGTTGAAGCTGACAGGTAGAATGTTGTAACAATTTTGTGTACTATGCTTAGGTGCAACCACAGGGGGCACAGTTCCAGATTGTCCAAGTTCAAAATTTCAAGAGACTGTCAATCCATTAGTCATGGTATTCTTCTAGACTGAAGTTGGAAATTGCGTTGTGATGGTTCTCCTCCTTCCTCCAGAGCTGGTTCCAATTGATATGGTTGAAGGAAGAGAATCAACTCAAGACCCTTGGTTTGTGGGATATCTTGCAGGTCAATTCTCTCCCTGCTGTATTTAAGATCCATGTGAAACCTCTAGGTGAGGTTATCCATGGTGGAATTTAGGTATTATGAATATGCTGATTATACTCAGTTATATATATTTAACCCTAGGCTGCCTAAATGATATTCTTAAGATTCTGTCTTGGTATCTAAAACTTCTTGTGGGTTTTGGATTAGGCTCAACCTTAAGCAAGACTAGATGTTTGTGGAAATTGGAGCCACCTGGATCTGGAAACTTAACTTTGTGGATTGGGCACACTGCTCAAAACAGAATTTGTCACAATCTGGAGTCCTTCTTGACCAGGGGTATCAAACTCACAACATCATCATGTGACATATCGGGATTTTTCCCCCTTTGCTAAACCGGGCATGGGTCTGAGCAGCATGTAATGCATCTGGCCCTCAGGCCAGGAGTTTGATAGTCCTATTCTAGACTTATGGCTTCTGCTAAAAGAGTAGGTGGCAATCATATCTAGAAGAACCTTTGCACAAATCCTTTGCACCTATACCTGAATTTGGGAGCCCTTGTCATTGTCTCTCTTGCCGTCTCAACTTGTATCTTGGCCATACTGTGCACATTATCTATGTCTACTTTTGAAAATTATTTGGACACTACAACTAGTCCAGAATGAACTGATGCAAGCAGTTACAGGCTATGTGACACTGCTACTATTTTAACTCAACTAGTGGTTAGGTGGCTTCTGGCAATTCAAGGTGTTTGTGTTCGTGATAATTGATATGCTCTAATTTCATCACATAAGCAGTGTCATTTTGTAGAACCCAACAATTGTTTTTTCAGTTGCCACACCTACTATTTGGACATCATTCTCCTCAAATAGCTTTCACTCTGCTTTAAAAAGACGTTCAGTTCTTGATTCTTCCCTTCTTTCAGAAGGATAGGCAAGACTATTTAATCACCTGAATGTATGGAACTGTCTTTGTGTGACATCTTATAATGCTTTGTTTTATTTTCTGTTGTATTTAGTTTAGTAAATCTACTCTGATTTACATAGTAAGTTAGGGAGTTGTGTAAATCAAAATCACCATCTGATAGTAGCATACAGACTGCAGACTTTTGCACCATTCAAAAGTAAAAAAAAAGAATCCAAATTACAATGATTTCTTTTTTTAATTGAACATTTAAAAAAAGCTTTTACAAATATTTACCTCCCCTCCCCCACCCTCCCCACCCGAACCCAACTCCCCCCAACCTTCCCCCCCCCCGACTTCCCAGAGCAAATACAGGGTATAAATCTTTAACAAACATATTCTAGAATAAACTAAAAGAAAGTTAGTATAATCTTTCATTTGTGCTTTAACTCCTCTTTTGTTGGGCTAACTCTAAACAGATTATATCATTCCTCACTTTTTCAGTCATAAACTATCTGGAATTTCTTAGTCCCATATTTATTTTGAATATAGTCAATCCATCTTCTCCACTCCAGTTTATATTTCTCATCTGAGTGATCCTTAAGATATGCTGATATTTTAGCCATCTCTGCTAAGTTCGTTACTTTTAATGTCCATTCTTGAATAGTAGGCAAATCTTCCTTCTTCCAGTATTGTGCCACCAACAATCTTGCTGCCGTTGTTAGGTTCAGGATAAAATTAGTCTCTATAACAGTACAATCAGTAGTTATATCTAACAGGAATAACTGAGGTGTAAACTTTATCCTCTTTCTAAAAATATTTTGCATAATCCACCATATTTTTATCCAGAATGCTTTAACCTTTTTACAAGTCCACCATATATAGTAATATGTAGCATCAACACAATCACATCTCCAGCATTTAGGTTGTAAATTCTGATACATGCAAGCCAGCTTTTTAGGATCTAAATGCCATCTATAAAACATCTTATAAAAATTCTCTCTCAGATTTTGGGCTTGCTTACATTTTACATTTCTTACCCATATCTTTTCCCATGTATCCAGTATTATTGGTTCTTCAAAATTTTGTGCCCACTTTATCGCACAGTCTTTAACTAATTCTGTTTCAGAATCCATTTCTATTAATACATTATATAACCTTTCTATATGCATTGGACTCTGATCCCTAATTTGTTTTAGTAGATTGTCCTCATTTTGCATAATACCAATTTTCTGATCTTTTTTCCATCTGGCCTGTAACTGTCCATACGGAAACCATGTTTGGATTACCTTTTCCTCTTTTAGTACATTCAAGGGTTTTAGCTGTAATACACCTCTTTCTATAGTAAGAAGCTGTCTATATGTAGTTACATCCTGTTTTTGTGCTATACTTATGTTCTCTATTGCATGTCTGGGAATTGCCCACATAGATATCTTATCGTTTAGTTTATGTTGATATTTTTTCCAGACACGTAATAGAGCATTCCTTAAAATATGATTTTTAAAATTCTTATCCACCTTCTTGTCATATATCAGATAAGCATGCCAACCATATACCAAATCATGCCCTTCGATGTTAAGTATTCTATCCTCTGTTAAATTAATCCAGTCACTGATTATTGATAAAACTACCGCTTCATAGTATAGTTTTAAATTTGGCATTTTCAAGCCTCCTCTCTCACGTACATCTTGTATTATTTAAGTTTTATTCTTGGCTTTTTCCCTGCCCATACAAATTTGTTAATACCCTTCTGCCATTCAAGCAAATTTGCATCTTTTTAAAGTATTGGTATCATTTGAAAAAGAAATAGGAATTTAGGCAAAACATTCATTTTCACTGCTGCTATTCTTCCCAACAAAGATAATTGTAGTTTTTCCCAATTTTTCATCTCTGCCTGTATTGATTTCTTATTGCAAATAGATTTAATCTGTGATTGTAGAAATCCATGAGGACCTTGGTCTAAAATTCCTATTTTTGCCTCATACTTTGGCACAAAATTGTAAGGATTGTGTTTGTGGTTTCTTATTACACACAGCCAGCTAAACTCTGTAATATAATGGTGGTTTTATTTATACTATGTTTAGACTTCATTTGGATCTATACTGTGAGGTTCTGTGTCTCATATCTTCAGTCTTGTGTCTTTTGTTATTTGAATCTGTGTTTAAATGATGGATTCATGTGGACACTATATAAAACAGTGGGGAAAACAAGGGGATCAATGCCTTAAATCAGCACCATTCCCCAACCTTTAGGCACCAGGGACCAGTTCCATGGAGTTTGTTTTTTCTGTGGACCAGGGGGCATGGTTCACGTATATGGTCCTTTGATCCCATGTGTGCGGCCTGGCTTCTGGCAGGCTGCACACATGAACCAAGGATTGGGGACCACTGCCTTAAATCATTTTGTGTGTCATGGAAAATAAAAAAGATCATGATATTAAGCATGCACTTCATATTGACAAACACATGCTCTATTTTCAGATCTATTCTACCTAAAATTAATTTCAAGAAACAGAAGCACCAGATTAGCTTCCTTCCCTTTCCAGATGAGAGTTGCTTCCACAGAAGGTTGAACAGAATCCCGAGACTGAACTTCAGGGAGCATGTCAAGTGCTTCTAAATCCACCAAACTACATCCACTAGAAGAGCAGCACCGGGGAAAGTGATCGACGCTATCCTAGGCGCTCTTAGTCTCGCAGGAGCCAAGCGCAGCCAGGAATGCATTGCTGTCAAAAGTTGGGGATTGGCCAAATATCCTTGGGAAGAGCCCGAGGAGGGATCTTTTGGGAAGAAAAACCTAACTTCGCCATTCGAAGAAGATCCTGCTCGGGACTGGTAGAAGCTTCTCACCTTTTCTCTCCTGGAGGAAACCCTGGGAATGACGTCCACCGCTCGAGGCTGCCCTCGTGCCACTCGTCCCGCCCATTCCCCAGAGGGGGAGAAAAGATGGGAGGAGTGATGTGGTGGGTCGAGCCGGGCGGCGCGATCCACGAAGTGGCGACTAGAGAGAGTGGCCGCCTCCTTTTCTGCCGCCACCGTCGCCGCACCTGATCGGCTGGGGCTGGTGGAGCAGAAGCCGCCTCCTTTTATCTGGCTCCAGTAGGGCACCAGTCTCTCAGAATCGCTTCTCCCATGGCTTCAACCGGCAGTGGCGTGGAGGAGGTGCGCGTCTCGGTGTTGACCCCGCTCAAGTTGGTGGGGCTGGTATGCATCTTCCTGGCATTGTGTTTGGATCTGGGAGCCGTACTGAGCCCGGCCTGGGTGACGGCCGATCATCAGTCTTATCTGTCCCTCTGGGAGTCCTGCAACAAACTCGGCAACCCGGAGACATGGCGCTGCAAAACTACCTTGAACAGCGGTGAGAGAGGCCCCAATAAGTCCAGACTGCTTTGGGTGGTTCCCCATTCTTCCCCTTCCGCATCCCAAGCTTTCGGACCCCACCCAATGCAGCAGCGCTCTCCCTCCGACGCCTGGCCACGGTCACCTTTCCTGCTGCCGCTGCTCATAGCCCCGTCGCCCCACCCCGGCATCTTCGTTTTCTTCCCCTCTCTCCTTCCTTTTGCCTCCAATCCTTACCTCTGCGCTTGTCTTCCCCCAGGAACGATCCCCCCCCGCGCCTTTCTCGCAATTTCTTTCTCCCCAAGGAGCTGTTCCTCCCCCCTTTTAGTTCACGCCCAAGTTTTCCGGTGCTCAGATGGGCTTCCATAGCTTCGCTGGCTGTTATGACCCTCTGCAAGCTTCCTCTTTGCCCCGCCATTCGGCCAGCACTCGGTTGCCACCCTTACAAATTACCGGCGCAGCATCGCCTGTTTGGCGAGTCCTTCTTCATTGGGTAGCCACTTTAGAATTAGGTCTGACTTTGACACCAATACACCTTTCTTGACATTATGGCTGAAGTCTTGAGATTCTTCTCTCATCCCAGATTCTACATAGTATCCGCTCTTTATTCAATGATGCAATTATTGTATTATTAAACAATCTTACCTTATTTCCTAACCAACCTCCCTAAACTCAATTTTCTATTTTAATCCTCTAGTGCTTTCTTCTGGATTTAGGCTTTCTGTCTTCTTCCTATTTTTTCAGCAGTCCTCCCATTTTTGTAGCCCCAAGTGAAAGGGGGAAAACCTACATTTATTTAAAAAGAATGCTTTTGGAAAACATCTGTTTTAATAGATTTAATATAACATATAATCTAATAATATAGCATACTCTCTTTGTCTCAGAAATAAAAATGTTGGAGAGATTTAGAGGAGAAAAATAAAGTTTGCAAATCCTTTATATCAGGTGATCACTTGAGAGATTCCATTTGAATATGTAATTATGGAATGAGTTTGAATCATGTCTAATCAAGTGTGCAGGTGATTGAATCAATATTTGGATGTTGTTTCAATTCAGGTCAGTGTTTGTACCTAGCACCTGTTTAACAATCCCTAAACCAACTGATGGCAAAATTTGGCATTCAGCTTCCTTATGGAGCCAAAATAAAGTCACATTTTTTTTTTCTGTCCATGTATGACCTCTTCTATGCCTCATTTCTCATTTCTCTCTCTCCCTCCCCCCCCCATCCTTTGGCTGATTGGTATTTCTCTTATAGTATTTTCTCCAGGGTATCCATGGGTGGGGGGAGAAAGGGAACCTGTCCCAGTGTAAAATCTCTGTAGTTTCAAAGGGGGAGGTTGATTTTTTTCTTCCCTTCAACCAAGTACATGGTTTGCTCAGTCCGCAAACCTGTAGTTTGGATTGTTTTTAATTTTCCACTGTATACAACAATTTAGTAAGTTTAACTCGACTTACCTTAGGTCTAATTTTATTTCAAACCACATCATTATACAATAAAATATGGGTTTTCTATTGGTCCAAATGTGTATCTTACATTTTGTTCTGGCACAAATGGAAATTATTTGCATTGTTCTAAATAACTTTGCTTGGAACCTGTATTGGAAGTCATTTTCTTGTATTTATACCTGTCACTAGTCCCTGAAACATTTGGCCTGAGGTCTTTCTATTGGGTCCTTAAGAATATACATATATTTGAAAGAGACCTTGTACAGCTACTGGGGAGCCAACTTTGTATGAAACGTTTTTTTTCTTCTTTTCTTTCTTCTCTCTCTCCCCCTTATTCTCTTGCCCTACCCTACCCCAACACTGAAATTTATGTAGGAATGTTAGCCCAGACATCTCCTTAGCAACAGGGTTTCTTTGCCCCATTTCTTTCTCTCCTATATAATACCCCCTTGATTGCACAAAATCTTTCAAAAGAATTGGTTGCAAATGTGGGGGGATGAGTTTCAAATCTAGCATTCCTTTTCATCCCCCATATTCTTTTCTTATCTTTAAATAAATTAGTAAATGCTAAATAGTGATTAATAGAGAGTTAAATATTTCCTAACTGCTTCTGATAATTATCCACCTTTTTAGCTGAGGAACTGAAGGTGGTTGCTATGGGTGGCAGATACACTTATGGGCTCATTCCAATTTTCCAGACTCTGAAATTCTCTTAAATTATACTGTACAATCAGTTTACTTATTTTTGTTTTGTTTTTAAAGTATCCTAGGATTTACAAGTTATTAGGAATGAATGTTGAAGTTAATTGAACAAAATTATTCATTGTATTTTGGCTGAAAGTCTGGCTTTGATTGCTCTCTGCAATCTGTGAATCTGCTCATTTGACACATCCACATACGTATATGCTTACCCTTCAAGGACAGTAAGTCCTGTCTATGTACTGGTAAAGATTCTCATTGTGCTTGGTGAGTCCATTATGTGAGTCCATTTCAGGTCCATTATGCTTCATTAGGTTAGTTTACATTGATGCTTATTCTTTTTTATAACATCTTCTATTTTCTCATTCCCATTCCTGCAAAGCCTATTTTGCATAACAAACCTCTTTCCAGGAAGACATTGTAAGTTGTATAACAATTAGATGTGCTTGAAAGGAGAGAGGTTTTCTGTGAAAATGCTTTTTAACTAAGGCCCCAGAGCAAACAATATTGTGAGTGGAGAAACAGAACCACAAGCATAGGGCACTGCCTTAAAATATTTGCTTTGTTTTCTCTTGAAAAACAGCAGCACAAGGGACATTATAAAGGATAGGAATACACTAGAGCCTGCTAAAGCATATCAAAGCTTTAATTGAAAAAAACCCTCTCTCAATTAAACTTGAAGCCCCGATTGCTCACAGAGAGGGCAAATCCATTGTTTTGAATCAAAAATGGTCTTTCTCCAGGTTTGCAGTTCTCTAAGTAATAAACTCTGATCTTACAGGTTTTTTTTAAAATGCAGACTGAATATCAATATATCTCTATTAATACAGAAGAGGAAAAAATGATTTAAAAGTTTAGATGATTTAGAAAAGACCAGTTATAGTTTATTTTCCTGAGAGTAAAAATGATCTATAGCTGGCATCGGTGGGTAGGAATATTTGATAGATTAGTAAAAAATACAATCCCATTTCAATATACCATTTAAAACAAGAAAAATATATCAAAAGGTTTTAATGAAAATCATGTAACTTGTAAATCAGAACAGCCCCTTGATATCTATAACTGTAAATGAAAATCACTAATTAGGATTCGATGCAATTGAGAGCAATAAAATTGGCCACAGGATCCATTCCTATGTTACAACTGAATGCCTTTACACGTATGTTTTCTTTCTTGCAGCATTTAAAATGTACATAATGTAGTCTGGGTAGCATAATTGTACAACACTGTTAAATCCTATGTTCAGAATCCTACATTCCTGAGTGATCCAAACTTTGATGTACCAAGAATAACTACAATGACTAAATGTGGTCTTTCCAAAAAATGATTATTTTGGTGTAAACACATATAAAAAGTCTATGGTGTGCTAAACTGACAGCATAAAACATGCAATAATAAACATTAATAAATAGTATGATAACTTTTTATAATACATTATTATTATTTGGAGTTGGTTTCCTGGTGTTTTATTATATAATGTTTATGCAGCATTTAGATTTCTAAAGATACATTTCTTATTTTTAGAAGGTGTACTGTGCAAACATATATTAATGAATACTTTAAATGTGGCATTTAAAAAATCTTAATTATTTTGATTAATCATTGCAGCCAATTATTTCTTTAAAATAGTGGAATGTGAAATATTTCAGATTCAACTTTCATGAGTTATTATAATACAACATGAATTATACCTGTTGGTATAAGTTTCTGTAAGTTTCTGTTTGTGTGTGTATTCGTAGATTTTCACAGGTGTAGGTATGCTGGTCTTGTTGTATTTGGGTCTTTTCCTGTGTTAGATTGAGATTGTCTTCACAATTTTTCGGTGAGGTCTCACTCGCCATCCTCAGGCTGGAAGGTTGGCTACTGGCCAACCTCCCAGGATGTTGCAGCACAGGACTCAGGATATCACTACACTAGAGCTCAGGATGTCATCACACAGCCCATTACCCAGATCGTTACAACACAAAAGACTAATGCGCATACAGCTAGTAGCTCAGCCACACAGGATATTACGAAACAGCCGACTAATCTGCATACATCAACTCCATCAACTAATCAAGATGTAACAACACAGCCAACCAACCTGCTTACAGCAACAAAGCCATCACTCCACACACCCCCACCAATATTTATAGAAAGACGACAGCTCTGATCATGCTTTGCTCGCACAAGCACGAAGCCGAAGGCATCAGCCTGAAGATGGCGAGTGTGACCTCGTCGAAACGTCACCAAGATACTCTCAATCTTACATGGGAAAAGAACCGAATACGCCAAGACCTGCATACCTGTACCTGTGAAAATCTACGAAAACAAATGTATGTATTTTGTATGTATGTATATATGTATGTATGTATGTATGTATGTATGTATGTATGTATGTATGTATATACACTATATTGCCAAAAGTATTTGCTCACCCATCCACATAATCAGAAGCATTTGTGAGCGAATACATTTGGCAATATAGTGTATATTAAATACCTGATCTATTATATAGTAGGTATTTATACATCACTCTGATTTTTACATTCGTAGTTAGCAGAAGTGCATGTGTCAGCGTTCCAAAATATCATGCAGAATTAAATCAGAGTCAAAGGCAAAACTATCCTTAAAGTTCCCATTTAAGAAGGCAGGAATGTTGGCATTGTGTTATGGAATCCCAATTCTGGAAGTTACATCAGAATCCCACCCAGTTAAAAGTTCATGATCTTGTTCCCACAATCCATCACATAGTCAAATCTTCTTCTTCCACGCTAGCACCTACGCCCAACTGCTTCCGATCAGATGCCAAGGTGTAGAGACAAAAGATGACCGTGAGCTTCTAGAAAGGATTTTTTTATTTTGAAAACAACCCCTTGCTATTCCCCCCACACACACTTAATGAGAGTGTGACAGGCCAAAGATTCTTAAAGGAACTGCTGTAGGCCTGACAGGCGGCCTCTCTTCAAAAGAGAAACAGTTTCTGGAAAAGAAAATTAAAGAAAGGTTACTATATAGACCTAACCACCCCTTCCTCCCCGAGGGGGACCCTTTGGCTTATCAGGGAACTTCTCATGGAATTGTTTCACTAATTTATCTGCCTTTAAATCCCAACTTTTCACCCATGTAGCTTCAGACAAAGGGTACCCCTTCCAATACACCAAATATTGTAAGTGACCCCTATACGTCCTGGAATCTAAGATTTTTTTCACTTCATAATGTGTTTCCCCTTCTACCACTACAGAAGGAGGGGGAGCTTGGGTGGATGGCCTTATGCTAGACTCCATAACAGGTTTTAACAAGCTACAATGGAATACTGGGTAAATTTTCCCTAGAATTCTGGGTAGGCTGAGTCTAACTGTAACTGGGTTAATTATCTTTTCTATTGGGAAAGGACCTAGGAATTTTGGGCCCAATTTCTTGCTAGGCATCCTCAATCTTATGTATTTTGTAGATACAAAAACCTTGTCCCCCACCCGAAAGGGGGGTTGGAGGGAACGTTGTTTATCAGCTTGCTTCTTGTAGGCTTCTGCCGCATCGGTTAGAGCCTTCTTTGTATTTTCCCATCCCTCCTTTAGTGTGTCCATCCATTCATTCAGAGACATGGAGGAGGGAGGTTCTTTAGGCAGCTCAGGCATGGGAATGCACTCCATGCCACTGGTAATCTGAAATGGAGTTAAACCGGTACTGCTGTGGACTGCATTGTTGTATGCCACTTCAGTGAAGGGTAATAAGTCTGACCAGTTGTCTTGCTGATAGTCCACATAACACCGGAGGTATTTTTCCACCATCGCATTGGCCCTCTCTGCTGCGCCATTTGTGCTGGGATGAAATGCTGAGCTGAGTCCTTGTGTGGACCCAATTGATCTGAGGAACTCTCTCCAGAACTTGCCGGTGAACTGAACTCCGCGATCTGAAATGACCCTTTTTGGCCCGTGCAGGCGATAAATGTGTTTCACAAACATTTTTGATAATTTCTTTGCGGATGGCGATGAAATGTGCTTGCATGGAAAACAAATCAATAACTGTCCAGATTACTCTATTACCGCCACTGTCTGGAAGCTCGACGATGAAATCCATGGCGATCTCTTCCCATGGTCGGCTGGGGCTGGCCACTCGTTGTAGTAGTCCAGGGGGCTTTCCCGGCTGGGTTTTCATTGTGGCACAAGTAGCACAGCTTTTGACATAATCTTCCACCTTCGTTTTCATCTTTGACCACCAAAATTGACGTCTGGTGAGGTGGAGTGTTTTTAGGAATCCAAAGTGGCCTCCTGGTTTCGCATCATGACTCCGCTGTAGCACTTGCAACCTCATCCCTGCAGGAACGTACAGCTTGGACCCCTTCCAGGCTAAGCCATCGTTCACCGTTAGGATGTCCTTGTTGTTGTTGAACCACGGGTCCGTCCGGAGAGCTGCTTTCAGCTCGGTCGTCAGCTTATCTTGGCTTCGAGTGGTGACTTGAGCTGCTTTTTGGTGAGAGGGAGATATGATGGGGTGGATAACTTCTTCCTTCTTACTGTCATATTGCGGTTTTCTTGACAGAGCATCTGCTAACAAGGTCTTTCCTGCGGGGATATGTTTAATTTCGAATTTGAACCTTTGGAAGTATTGTGCGCAGCGAACTTGCTTAGGGGATAACCTCCGATGGGCTAAAAGAGCTTCGGGGTTTTTATGATCAGTCTAGACCTCAAATGGTATGTCCCCCCACCTCTAGGAGATGTCTCCAGGTGAGCATGATCCACCTGATCGCGAATGCCTCTTTCTTCCAAATGTGCCACCTTCTTTCAGTAGGGGTGAGTTTCTTGGAGATATAAGCGCATGGCAAGAGGTGGCTTTCTTTACTTTTTTACAGTAGTACTGCAGCTATCGCTACATCACTGGCATCCATCTGGATTATAAATAGTCGCTCTGGGTCAGGATGCTGCAATATGGGCTCTTGGGCAAAGACCCGTTTTAATTTCTCAAAGGCTTTTTGACAGTCCATTGTCCACTTTAGTGATTGGTTTGCTTTTGGCTTTGTTGGGGAACGACTCATCTTTAGTAGCTCAGTTAATGGTAGGGCAATTTCAGCGAAAGTCGGAACGAACTGCCTATAAAAATTCGCAAATCCAAGAAACCTTTGTAGTTGTTTGCAAGTACTTGGAGGTTTCCAATCCAACATCCCTTTTACTTTTCCTAGATCCATTTCTACTCCTTCGTTGGAGGTACGATACCCCAGGTAATCTAGCGAGGTCTTGTGGAACTCACACTTTGACAATTTTGCATAAAGTTTGGCAGCTAGAAGTTTTTTCAGAACTCGCCGCAGTTTCACATGTTCTTTTAGGGTCTCAGAGAAAATCAAGATGTCATCTAAATAAATGAGTACTCCGCGGTACAGGTGGTCATGTAGCACCTCATTTATGTACTGCATGAAGATTGCGGGTGCTCCTTGTAGTCCAAAAGGCATGACTTTGCTCTGGAAGCTTCCCAGGGGATTGTTAAGTGCGGTTTTCCACTCATCCCCTTTTCGGATTCGTATGCGGGAAAATGCCTCTCTCAAGTCCAGTTTGGTGAAGATTTTGCCTTTAGCCAAGTGGTTCAACATATCATTCATGAGGGGGAGGGGATAGGTGTTTTTTCTCATACTGCATTCAAGGCTCGCAGATCTACATAGAGGCGAACTCCACCATCTTTCTTTTCTCTGAAGAACACTGGGGCTGCTACTTTTGACTTTGCTGGTTCAATAAAACCCCTTTTTAAATTGGTGTCGATGTACTTCCTCAATTCAGTCATCTCCTTGGGAGTCATAGAGTACATTTTTGGCTTTGGTAAGGCTACCCCAGGTTTGAAGTCTATCGCACAATCTGTGGGGTGGTGAGGTAGAAGGTAGTTTCCGTCTTCCTCACTGAACACCCCCGCCAAGTCCCAGTAGACCTTTGGGACTCGTTGGATCCCCAGAGGTTTGGTGTCTGCTGCTGGGGCTGCAGGTTCCGGATGGTTTGGGCTGTTGGTTCTAATCGTTCCTGGGTGGCCTTTAGGCTCCACGGTTGCTAACGGCCCAAAATCAATGATCAATTTTCTAACACTGTCTTCCCACTTTAATAGTAGGTACTCACTTGTACAGCCATGCAAGTCCCAAGATAATTGACTCCTGCATTCTAGGAGCTACAATGAATCTGAGGAGCTCATAGTGGCGGCCTATCTTCAACTTGACTAATTCAGTGATCTTTCTGGCCAGAGCGCTCCCAATTAAGGTTCCATCTACTTGCTCAAACCGAATAGGGTGGGTCAGGGGACTTGTGCGTAAACCTAGCTGCTCCACTATTGACATGCTGATTAAGCATCTGGTGCAGCCGGTGTCTATGATTGCCCCAACTTCCCCTTCTACCCCCATTCTGGGCACTTGAAGTTGGGATTTTATCGTAAAGGAGGGAATAGGTGCACTCACCATTGGGTTGTCTTCAGCATTTTCAGCCTCCTCCTCCTCTGAGGCCTGGAGCTTCTTCAATAGCAGGGCTCCCCGCCTCCATTGGCTGCTGTAGTAAACAGGTCTTTTCTTGTGGCTTTCTAGGTTTTTTCTTCATTGCGCTGGCAGGTGGTTGGCACTGTTGTGGAACAGGAGCTGGAGCCAGGCATTCTGTTGCTCTGTGCCCCATCTGACCGCATCAGTAACACTTTATAAAGGCCCCACAAGGGGTTGGTGGAGGCTTTTCAGCTTGCTGCCTCTGCGTACGTTGGCCCAATGGTTTTTTGGCAGGGGTTCCAGTACCAGGCTTTTGATAAGTGTTAATCTCGTGGTCTAATATGATTGCAGTGGTGTACCAATCTTGGAGACGTTCTGGGATCCCCCTTACGGGACAAGCTTCTTTCAGTTTGGGATCTAAGGCCTTTTTGAATGTGTAGACCAAGAATCTTTCTGGCCAGTAGCATAGTCTCCCAGCTATTCTCCGGAACTCCCAAACTAATTCCTTCACGGGATGACCAGCCTGTCGCAATTCGTGGATCTGGTCTTCAGCATTCACATTTTGGGCCACATCGCTAAACCTAGCATGCATCAGTTGGATGAACCCATTTATATTATCTAGCTCAGGAGTCGCTTCCTCATGGAGCTCTGCTATCCACTACGCAGCCTCCTTCATTCATCCCCTCTGCTATTTCTTGGATCAACTCTCGATCAGACGGGGAATTGTGGCCCCACTACGCCCATACTCGATTCAGGAAATAAGCCAGTTTATCTGGGGTCCCATTGAATGTTGCATGAAACTGTGGGGGTGTGGGAGGAGGGGGTGCTGGTGGTTGAACAGGGGCAGCTTGTTGGTCTGCTGCTGGGGGTGGTAAGCCCCTCTGTTGACCCACACCCATCGGTTGGGCAAAAGCCTGTGGAGGCATTGCTGGGGGGGGGGGGGCTGGACCCAGTGGTGGTCCCATTCCCTGGGTTTGTCCAGGAGCAGTTATCTGGGAAGGTGCCATCTGCTGGGAGAGAGCAGGCATCCCTTGACATTGAGCCCATCCATGACCTGGGAAGAAAGCCCACCCTTGATTTGCTTGATTCATGGGTTTGGAGTCACCCCTTTGCAGCTGTGGGGAGGTGCATGTGTTTTAGGCCCCTTTCTGCCAACTGGATTGACCTCCCCTATTTGGAGGGAGGTCTGGTTGCATTCCAGAAGGAGGGAGGGGTGCTGATGTGACTGCTCTAGGCATTACCCCAGCAGCAAGGGTGTGGGTTGATTCATTAGTTACTGTATGGAAGGAGCCAACATCTCCACTCCACTGTGTAGAAATTTCTCTGCTAGGAAAGGAGAATGTGGGCGGTGCCAGATTCCACTGAGGGGTCCCTGAAGAGGGGAGTGTTTTTATTTCACTCACGTTTAGCCATAGGAAATGGTCTGGAAGGCCCATTAGAGAAGGGCTGCGGGTGGGTGACTGAGTTCTCCATTCATCAGATCTTCTGGTCATCGTCTAGTCGTCTGTTGGAGTTTCCCTGGCAACCCCTCTTGTTCTAGCAGGCATTCCTTAGAAGTCATAAATCTTGAGGCATCATCGCGGAACTCCTTTCCCCGGGCTCCCAATTGGTATTCCCTTTCCTTAATCTCTGCAGCTTCAACTATTTCTTTAGAAGGCACATATTGAGTCTCGGCCAATATAAGCAAGCCGTTATTTTTGGCTTTCTCAGCTGCATTTTTTTCTTCCTCCATCTTCACTGTATTTTCATACTGCCCAGTGTTGGGTCAGAACTGGGATTCAGTACCCCCTGACAGCTTCCCAGCTTGGGATGCTGATAACTTATCTTAAGGGAGAATTGGGATAATGTCAGCATTCCAAATATCATGCAGAATTAAATCAGAGTCAAAGGCAAAACTATCCTTAAAGTTCCAATTTAATAAGACAGGCATGTTTGGCATCCTGCTATGGAATCCCAATTCTGGAAGTTACATCAGAATCCCACCCAGTTAAAAGTTCATGATCTTGTCCCCACACCCACAGTCCATCACATGGTCCAATCTTCTTCTTCCACGCTAACACCTATGCCCAACTGCTTCCGATCAGGTGCCAAGGTGCGGAGACAAAAGATGACCTTGAGCTTCTAGAAAGGAATTTTTTATTTTGAAAACAAAACATTCTACCCCTTGCTATTCCCCTCCCCTTAATGAGAATGTGACAGGCCAAAGATTCTTAAAGGAACCGCTGCAGGCCTGACAGCATGTTTTACATGAGAACCATTACACAAAAGCAAAACTGACAATACAAAGCAGCTCTCTTCGTGATGCTTGTAGACCATAACTTTAAATGAACTGTGGCAATGGATATTTGCAAATAGCCCAGCAAGACTGGTAGTCACTCTATATTGCTCTTTCTTGTTTACTGTGAAAATCTTAAAGAATGTAAATTGAATTTTGTTAAGGCTAAAATATAATACCTAGGGGAAAAAAGTTAATATAAAAAATACCAAAGCAACCGCCATATTTAATTTTAATTTTTATAGATTTCTTTTTAAAGCTTTCTAGAGCATAACATATAAGTGTGTATTTCTGTGTGTGTGTACACATACATACAAATGCACAAACACACACACATTCACATATACATGCCTAAATCAAACAATTTAATGGTATGAAATATACTGTATAATGGTTTCAGTGCCGAAGGCCATGGACTGTAATCTATAATGCTGGTCCAGTGAGGTAGATTTTTCTCAGCTTCCCAGTCCAGGACTGAAGGAAAGTCAACAGCTCCAGTTTGTCCAGCCAGCTTCTGTATTTAAAGTAAGATTAGACTTGGTATCTCTCCATTTGTAGTCTAACAAAGAACTGCCAAACTATTGGTTCTTGTTAATGATATAGATATAGATAAAGAAGATAGATAGATAGATAGATAGATAGATAGATAGATAGATAGATAGATAGATAGATAGATAGATAGGTAGATAGATGATAGATAGATAGATAGATAGATAGATAGATAGATAGATAGATAGATAGATAATATACAGATGGATGGACAGACAAACCACCCTATGTTCAGAATATTAGATCAACTTTTTTAACAGAAGGATAATTTTTCTTTTAAGTGAAGACATTTAATGTCTTCATGTGATCAACTGCGTATATGGGCCTAGAAAAGAACTTGTGATTGCAAAAAATCCCAATTTTGTACCATGCACAAAATATTTATGTAACATTTGTAAGATTGTTTACACTGTTTAGTCCACAAAAGGTAAACTAAATATGGCTTTTGAATTGTTTTAACCTTTCAGTGCTAGTTGGATGTAAAGACTATATATAGCAGGAGTCCCCAACCTCTGGTCCATGGACTGGTACTAGTCCATGGAATGCCAGAAACTGGACAGCACAAACAAGCTAACCCCTATCTGTATGATGCATGTAGCACAAAAAACCATGTGCTCTCATGTCCATGGAAAAACCTTTCTCCATGGAACCAGTCCCTGGTGCCCAAAAGCATTGGGGGCCACTGATATATAGCATCTGGGGAAGAGATGTTGAGACTCTAGAAAGAGTACAGAAAAGAGCAACAAAGATGATTAGGGTCTGGAGGCTAAAACATATGAAGAACTGTTGCAGGAATTGGGTATGTCCAGTTTACTTAAAAGAAGGATTAGGGGTGTTCCAATATCCAAGGGGCTGTCATGAAGAAGGGGTCAATCTATTCTCCAAAGCACCAAAAGGCAGGACAAGAAGCAATGGATTGAAATTAATCAAGGAGAGAATCAACCTAGAACTAAGGAGAAATTTCTGACAATTAAAATAATTAATAAGTGGAACGACTGTCCTCCAAAAGTTGTAGGTGCTCCAACACTGGAGTTTTTAAGAAAAGATTGGACAACCATTTGTCTGAAATGGTATAGGGTTTTCTGCTTCAGTGGGGGTTGGACTAGAAGACCTCCAAAGTCTCTTCCAACTCTGTTTTTCTATTATGAAGTATCAGGATACTTCAGTTGTGTCATCAGTTAGGGGGAATTACTTGATGAGCTTAAAAAATGTTCAGAGGGAAAAAAAGAAGAAAAGTAATATCAATAGTTGTTATTATCTCTAGTCAAGGAAACCAAGGTTAGAAAACTCTAGAGTCAATGATTACTTGACTTTTATTGGTAAATTAAGGAATGTAGGTACTGATCAGCAGTTGTTGTAGTCCTGAATATCACTGTGAAATGTTATGCAATGACATGAGCAAATCATCCCTGTCATCATTAGGATCCTCATCATCTCCAATGCCCAAAGTTCATTTCAGCAAGATCTCTCAAGATTTTGTGCAAGTGTGCCAGAATCTTCCTATATACGATTATTATACATGGCTCATCAGATTTAGAAAACTCTGGTAATTTTTATTATTATTTGGGGGAACATCAGGTAGATGCCATAACATTCATGAGCACTATATTGCCGACTTCTGAAAAGTGGCATAACTCTATTTCTTGACCCAATGAATAAATACAGTATATACACATAGGAGTAAGAGATGCAGGAACTTGATATCTTTTCCTGTGGTTTTTTGCACTGAAAATCTTTAACATTAACTAAACTTCAGCATAATTTTGAGAGAATATAAGCAGTGCTTTGCTAGACTAGATCCCTGGTCTATCTATTCCAATAATCTGTTCTCACAGTGATTACCAATTAGTCCACTTGTCTCCCAGCAGAAGGTCTTCATAGTTAGTTACACTGCCATCAAGGTTATAGCCATTGATTCCCATGACACCCATGTACTGGTCCAACCCTTTCCTTGAAACCAATCAAACTAGAAGCTAACACTATATCTTGTGATAGCGAATTCCAAAATCCGTTTCATTGAGTGATCATTGGCTCTATTATCCTGGAAAGGGGGAAACAGTTTTTCCTTGTCTGCTTTATCCACATCATGCATTATTTTATATACCTCAAGCAATAGCAATAGCAATAGCAATAGCAGTTAGACTTATATACCGCTTCATAGGGCTTTCAGCCCTCTCTAAGCGGTTTACAGAGTCAGCATATTGCCCCCAACAACAATCCGGGTCCTCATTTTACCCACCTCGGAAGGATGGAAGGCTGAGTCAACCCTGAGCCGGTGAGATTTGAACAGCCGAACTGCAGAACTGCAGTCAGCTGAAGTAGCCTGCAGTGCTGCATTTAACCACTGCGCCACCTCGGCTCTATCATACAGCTTCTCATTCTACTCCTTTCTATAATAAAAATGCCCACAGTTGATACTTTCATTGAACTGTTAATATTTAATCCAAGATCTCATCACAATTTTTATCTAATGATTAAGAAGGAAGAATGAATAACGAATTACAACAATAGTACCTTCTTCAAATTAGTTAGAAGTTATTTTTACAGATTCAGTTCCTTAGAATGAACAGCATAGGAGCATCACTGCTCAGTCTGTCAGGGTTCAAAGCTATTCTTCATTTTCCCATTATAAAGAAAATTGCTCTCTCATAGCATTCATAAGAAAATGTACAACCATGGTTATTGTTATTTTATTATGAAAATAGTTTGGTTACACAAGCCTTTGAAGCAGTTCAGATTACAGTTTTAAGGGCCTTTCTCCAAGTATTCCAGTGGGCCTCCAACCATAAGATTGGAATCTTCATTAATTTTCCTAGGGTACAGTATGTGACTCTGCAGGTAAAAAGGTGCATCTGGTTATAGTTATCTAATAATGTTCTGATAACAGATTATCTCATTTTACACACAACTGCATGTTTTTTTTAGAATTAAGGGAACTTGACAGATATCAAATATTGTGACTTTTGATCTCATTGTCTAATCTTGCTTAGTTAAGAAAGAGATTGGTTAGATTTAAAACAATATGTTCAACATTTTGTGGTATTCTATGGGCCTGTTTGGGAGCTAATTTTACAGGAGAATGTTTAGGAAATATACTTTGCAATTCCATTAGTGAATTTTCATCCTTGCTTGATTTATTGTTTTGCATTTCTCAGTTTCAGAAGCAAGATTTCCAATGACTCCAATCCAAATATGACTGACCAAACTCCTTAGAGAAAATAGAAACAGTTTTTAATGCAACAGTTCTTGGGCAATGCCTTGTTGTCAGTGACGTGCGGTGAAGCTTCTGGCTGGTGAGGCAAAACGAAAGAAAGCGGCTCCCCCCCCCCGCAGCAGGCTGGAGCGAGAGCCGCGGTCTCCCAGCCAGCAGCCCCAGGAGGAAACGGTGAAGAGGGGTGGGGGGGTGTTCCAAGAAGCCCCCTCCCCTTTTGGCACTCCGCAAGGCCTGCCAGAGCTCTGGGAGAAAGCGGCGGGAGCGGAATGCTGTCATCTATTGCCAGAAAGTCCGGCGAGGGAAGCGGGGCTCGTGGAGACTCGCTCGCAGCCGGCTTCTCTGGAGTGGAGGGATCCGCTCCGCTTCTATCGCCCCCCCCTCCACTCCAGAGAAGCCGGCTGCGAGCGAGTCTCCACGAGCCCCGCTTCCCTCGCCGGACTTTCTGGCAATAGATGACAGCATTCCGCTCCCGCCGCTTTCTCCCAGAGCTCCGGCAGGCCTTGCAGAGTGCCAAAAAGGGGAGGGGGCTTCTTGGAACACCCCCCCACCCCTCTTCGCCCTTTCCTCCTGGGGCTGCTGGCTGGGAGATAGAACCAGGGCTGCAAACACCCTCCCCACCCCTCTTCGCCTTTCGCCTCCACGGTTACTCCTCGCCCCCCACCTCCTCCATCCCCAAGTCTGTGTCTGCTAGGCGTCTCGTGTTTATGCCCGCCATAAACATGAGACGCCTGGTGGACACAGCGGGGGGGATGGAGGAGGCGGGGGGGGCGAGGTGGCAGCCGGCAAAGAAAGGGGAGAGGAGGAGGAGGAAAGGAAGAGGGGAGCAGGATGGGGAGGGAGAGGGCTGCCCCTCTCTTCTCAAACAAACAAGGCTCCCCTCCCTGCGTCTGCTCCTTCCCTCTCTTCTCAAACAAACTCTCTCTCAAATTGAGAGAGAGTTTGTTTGAGTGAAGTTAAGAAACACACACACACACACAGAGAGAGAGAGACAATAAAAACAAATGACAATTACTTAAATTACAAATAAATTGAATTCCTCCCCCCTGCCCCCTCCCTCTGACCAACATACCTTCCAGCTACGCCAAAATTCCAGATTCGGTCTAGCCAGGCTCCAGGGCCAGGCAGGCTAGGATAGTGGCTCCTAGAGCCACCACGTGCCCTCTGCAGGAAGAGGCCCGAGAACTATGGGCCTCATTTGCATACTAATTTTTTTGCTTTTAACCCTTGGTTAACCCTTAAAAGGCAAAAAAATCCTTATGCAAAGGAGGCCCCGAGTTCTCTGGTCTCCTCCTATACTTAAACACTATGTACACTTCAAATCACTGTGAGTTGAAGTCTGGTAGCAACTAGCTTGGCCTTAATTATTTTAGAAAAAAATATTTAAAATTCCTTCCTTTTCCTGAGGAGACTGGTGAGGCCCTGCCTCCCCTGCCTCTAGTGAGTGCACGTCCCTGCTTGTTGTATTGTGTGCCCCATTGCAGTAACAGGATAAGGCAGAGTGATGAATGTAGAGGGGTGGAGGGTGGAGCTAATAGTGAGATGCTGTAATGCTAGTTTTGTCATTTTAACAAAGGCAACAAGAACCTATAAATAACTATCATACTGACTTAATAATTAGGCTTCGGATGTACAGGGATGATAGACTGGATGAAAAGTTGAGCTTCTTCCTTTTAGATGGCAGTTTGGCAAATATATTAAAAAAGAATTGCAAAATATCTTGTAGTTTCTACCACTACAGCATGATTGTCTAGCAATCTTGGATAATTTTTTTTATTTGACCCAATTTGCTTCCTCCCTACTTTTATTCATATCTTACTGTTTTAATACTCTTTGCTTTTTCCTAATTAGCAGCTACTCTTTTTTAATTATTTCAGACTATGTATCTCTTGTATATGTTGTACATCTCCTTGGATTGTTCATGTTTGGGCTGGTTTTTTTCAGAAACGATTAAACTACTTGAAAGCATATTTTTAACAAATAGAGGAATCTTCAGTGAAGTGTATACCACAATAATTTATTTTGTTGAAACTGCTGCTGTGTAGCAGTTAAAATTTTAATGCTTCCTACACATTTAAATACTTTTTAATTGGACTTCCAAAGTTTAAAAGATGCTTTTACTGCTAGTGATAATATAAGTAGACTAAATATTTTATGAGGTTTATATTTAGAATCAAGTAGATAGCAACCTTGAATCACATTGTGTTTATCTTTTGCAAAAAGATAATACAATAGGATTTCTATTCTATTAAGTCATAAAAGTGATTTGCAGCATCATATTATTTTATATGACTTTGCTTTCTTCAATAACATAACAGGTGACATTCTGCAGTAATCCCAACAACTTTTCATAAATGAATTTAATATCTAATCAATGCATATGCATTCAAAATGGCAGCAACAGAGGAAGCACAGTTACATTGCAGAGAGTTAAAAGAAGATAAAAGTTACTATTAAAGTAAGATAAATGATAGGAGGAGGGGTGGAGAGGGAAAGACAAATCATAGACTAAATCATAGAGAAAGAAAAAAAGAGGAGAAAGGAAAAGGAGAGGAAAGACTGGAGAAATAGGAGGAAAACAATCCACAGTGAACTTGACCTGTTGAGAGAAGCCCAGCTGCACCCAAGAGGCCTACCCAAGAGCCCTGAGGCTGGTGGAGAACAATGAGTTGAGCGGGTGAGCGAGTGGGGCCCAGCTGTGGAGCAGGGAGGAAAACCATCCATGAGGCAGAAAGGTAAGCCAACTGAAGGCAAAACAATGACCAGCAGAGAAGGAAAAGGTGAGTCGGTGAGAGAAGGAGAGCAGCAGGGAAGAAGAGATGAAAGGTGAACTTGCCATGGGCCATCCGGGCAATCCTGTTGCTGGGAGAAGCAGCAGAAACAGGAGCCACATGGCTGAGGAGCCAGGAGCAGTGGCAATGCAGCAGTAAGGAGCAACACAGTGAAGCAGATCCTGAGAGAAGTATGGAAAGCAATGGGAGAGCAAGCATTGATGCAACCGGAGGCTGCCACTGTGGTGGAGTATTTCAGCACAGCAGATCAGTGAAGCAGTGACTGAGAATGGCAGCAGAGCAGTGTGACAAACTAACAGGTGAGGGGAGGGGGAGAAAGCCAAAGACTGAAAAAAGCAGGGAGAGCTGAATACCCATTAGAATCAGGAGGAAAGCAAGTAGGAAAGGAGGATTAAAAGACAACACAGGACACAAGGCAAAAGAAAATCAAACGCAAGTAGACAGTAGCAAGTATGGAACATACTGAATAAAGGCAGAGAAATAAGAGAGAAATCAAGCTCATAAGAAAGCAGGGAAGGAAAGGATCACAAGAACAAATGGGCAATCAAAGAACATTCCAGTACAATGTTAAGAACAAACCTCTCACTAAAGCCCACTCAACACACACAAAAAAATTAAATTGGACAATCTAAATGATCTGTTAGAACCTTAGATTTTTAAACTAGACAAATTGAACCATAGAACTTTAAATCCTTAAAGTAGACATTCTTTAAATGTTAGAACCTTAAACTTTTATAGCTAGACTTAAGTTCCCCAAATTTTAAATTTTAAATGATTTGTTATAATATCTGTATTCCAAATTGGTCATTTTCCCCTTTTAAAAATATGTGGTAAAACCCTCTACACTTTCACTCTCATATTTTTTTAATCCACTCATGGAAGAAGAAACTGATATTATTGTGATCTGCAGAACATGTTCCATGTATATACTTATATCCATAGAATACCCAAGCTACATATGTACCAAATGTAAATTAATCAAGTTACTAGAAGAAAAAGGAAAGGGTCTACAGCAGTGTTGGCTAACCTTTTTATTGTTGGGTGCCAAAAATGTGAGGGTGTGCGCATGATTGCGTGCATGCCGGCACCCATAATGCAAAACACTCCCCCCCCACATACGTATGCACGCACAACCACCACCACCCCGCTCCCCCCCCCCCCGGCACGCTGCACTGCTCACCTCCAAGCTGACCTTGATATTTCCTCTGGAGGAGGCCGTTTTCGCCCTCCCCAGACTCCAGAGGCTTTCCTAAAGCCTGGGGAGGGTGAAAACTGCCTCCTCCAGTACTCTGAAAGGCCGAAAATCAGCTAGCCAGCAAGAAATCACTCTGGAGCTCACAGCTTGCATACAGGCAGATATGGCTCCGCATGCCATCTGTGGCATGCATGCCATAAGTTCGCCATCACGGGTCAAGAGAAAACTTTAACCACTCTGAAACTTGACCTACAAAATGAGAAACCCCAAAATTAATATGCCCAAATTGAACATAATAATGTCCAAACAACTTCTAAAAGAATGGACTCCTTAGAGGAAGAAGACGGATGGAAACATGTCACTCATAGAAAAAAAACCACAAGCCTAGTACAAAACCTATGTCCAAACCAACCCACTCTGATGCAGCCCCACTGGTGCTAAACAATCAATTTGATGGACTCTCACTAAAAGAAAACATGCAGACTAATAGAAAAGAAGCACCAACAAATGCTTCTGTGATAGATAGAAAAACACCCCAAACCTCCCTAGGAAAAAAAGGTGAGTGTTGGTGATAGGAGATTTAATTCTCAAGGTAACAGAACCAGCGTTCTCATGTTCTGGGGGGAGAAATTGAAACAGTTTATATCCAGGATGTGAGGAGTCTGTAGATATTTTCTCATCCTATTTCTGCTTCATGCAGCCTACAGATCCTCAGTAGAAGGCAGGCTGGTTCCAACTGTTTTTTCTGAGTCAAGGACGGGAGGCAACACATAAAGGGACTTGAGAACCAAAATCTTGAATATACTGTAAATATGATAATGGTAGTTCAGAATTCAAAGCTTTGTTACTCATATGTGACAACAGAAAGCTTGGGAAAGAGAAATCTGGTGGGTGAGATTCAGATGTTTCATAATCACAGCTTTTTGTATACTTTTTAAACAAATTAAAAGCAGTTCTTACACATTTTATGTTTTACCTGCACAGTAGCCCTCCACATACAATCACAATGAATCCAGAATTTCAATTGCCAAGAAAGACAGTTGATTTTGTCCAATTTTAGAATCTTTCTTGCCACAGCTGTTAAGTGAATCTCTGCAGTTATTAAGTTAGTAACACAGTTGTCAAATGAATCTGCTTTCCCCATTGAAGGTTGTTAGAAGGTTGCAAAAGATGATCACATGATAATGAGATGCTACAACAGTCATAAGGTTAGGTTAGGTTTATTGGTTTTTGTATGCCGCCCACTCCCGAAGGACTCCGGGCGGCTCACAATAAACAGGGGAGGGAATAAATAAGACAATACAATAAGTCACTACTTTTAGTGTTATTGTAACTTTGAATGGTCACTAAATGAATGGTTATAAGTTGAGAACTTTGCTAACTTGGCCATAGTTTTTTCTAACTTACAGAAACATAGGATATTCTTTTGTGGATTCCTACCTTATAACTCATTTGATCAAAGTCTTGGGATATAGTAAACAGCCTCACTATGTCAAGTAGAAAACAGCAGGTACCTAGACCTACATTCTGTTAATATTAAATGAAGAAGAATATAGATATAAGTAATAAAGATTAAGAAACTTTACTTATGTGTGGTAAACAGAACTTTAAAAAGACACACAAAAAGAAACTTCAAAATTAAATTCATCTGTCTTGCTTTTTAACAGTAATTTTGCCTGTTCAGATTTACTGATTAAGGTTTCACATCAAGCAAAAGACATATTCCGTTTAGAATAATATTGTGCTAAAAAGTTTTCTCTCTCCTCACCATCCTCATTTCAGTCTGTAAGAAAAGAAATCACTCTTTATTTTTATTTTTGTAAAGAAGAAAATTTTATGAAATTCGAATTAGTGAAGTATAAATAGAGCCAATGTATCTTTTCCCCTTCTCAGTTACAGTTAAATCTCAAAGAAAAAAATATGAACATATTCTTCTCAAATATTTATTTCAAATAAATATTTAAATATATATATATATTAAAAACATAAAAGTTAAGTTCATTTTAATTTCTATCTATTTCACTAAAATATCAGTTAGGAAAAGATGTCTATATTTGAATATGTGGAATAAGACACATGAAGGCTTCATTTTTCAGTAAATCAATATATCTGTTTAAAAGCAATATTATTCAAGGATAGATAATGTACTAGTAGATTTGACTTGCTGTAACTCCTTTCTTTGTATAATTGTAAGGTTACTTGTTCTTATGAATTGTGGAATAAATGCCCACTAAACAGTCATTGAACTTTGGAGCAATTTCCTGTACCTAGAACAGCCAATAATAATTTCATGTTGCATTCATTCTTTGTGTGAAGAATTATAGGCTACATAATTTGCTGCAGTGCTTTACTTCTCTTGTTAAATTGTTCTATAATTATGATATATACAAAAACATTATTTCATTGCACAAAGATTGTAAATATTTTAAAAATTTTCAAATGTTGTCACTTGCCTATTATTTAGGTCATTTTTATGTCTACATCCTCAGATTAAGTTGGACTTCAATATCAAATGGTATATATGTATAGAGATACATTTTCAGATTATATGCAATCAGTTATTGACTACTCTGCATATCTATCTATCTATCTATCTATCTATCTATCTATCTATCTATCTATCTATCTATCTATCTATCTATCTATCTATCTAAGAGCCAAGGTGGCGCAGTGGTTAAATGCAGCACTGCAGGCTACTGCTAGATCAGCAGGTCAGCGGTTCAAATCTCACCGGCTCAGGGTTGACTCAGCCTTCCATCCTTCCGAGGTGGGTAAAATGAGGACCCGGATTGTTGGGGGCAATATGCTGACTCTCTGTAAACCGCTTAGAGAGGCCTGAAAGGCCTATGAAGCGGTATATAAGTCTACTGCTATTGCTATTGCTATTGCTATTGCTATCTATCTACAGTGGGGCAAAAAAGTATTTAGTCAGCCACCAATTGTGCAAGTTCTCCCACTTAAAAAGATGAGAGAGGCCTGTAATTGACATCGTAGGTAGACCTCAACCATGAGAGACAAAATGAGAAAACAAATCCAGACAATCACATTGTCTGATTTGGAAAGAATTTTTTTGCAAACTATGGTCGAAAATAAGTATTTGGTCAATATCAAAAGTTCATCTCAATACTTTGTTATATATCCTTCGTTGGCAATGACAGAGGTCAAACGTTTTCTGTAAGTCTTCACAAGGTTGGCACACACTGTTGCTGGTATGTTGGCCCATTCCTCCATGCAGATCTCCTCTAGAGCAGTTTTGGGGCTTTCGCTGGGCAACACGGACTTTCAACTCCCTCCAAAGATTTTCTATGGGGTTATGTTGGTCCCACCTCTCTGCAGGTCATTCACTAGGTCCCCCCATGTGGTTCTGGGATTTTTGCTTATCGTTCTTGTGATCATTTTGATCCCACGGGATGAGATCTTGTGTGGAGCCCCAGATCGAAGGAGATTATCAGTGGTTTTGTATGTCTTCCATTTTCTAATTATTGCTCCCACAGTTGATTTCTTCACACCAAGCTGCTTGCCTATTGCATATTCAGTCTTCCCAGCCTGGTGCAGGTCTACAATTTTGTTTCTGGTGTCCTTCGACAGCTCTTTGGTCTTCACCATAGTGGAGTTTGGAGTGTGACTGTTTGAGGTTGTGGACAGGTGTCTTTTATACTGCTAACAAGTTCAAACAGGTGCCATTAATACAGGTAATGAGTGGAGGACAGAGGAGCCTCTTAAAGAAGAAGTTACAGGTCTGTGAGGGCCAGAAATCTTGCTTGTTTGTAGGTGACCAAATACTTATTTTCCACCATAATTTGCAAAAAAATTATTTCCAAATTAGACAATGTGATTGTTTGGATTTGTTTTCTCATTTTGTCTCTCATAGTTGAAGTCTACCTATGATGTCAATTACAGGCCTCTCTCATCTTTTTAAGTGGGAGAACTTGCACAATTGGTGTCTGACTAAATACTTTTTTGCCCCACTGTATCTATCTATTAAAGAATATCTCTATTTAAGAATAACATGATAATTTCTTCCAATACTTTTCACACTATGCTTCACACTTCACACAACTCAAACCTGGTTAGCAAAGATAACTATTAGGCAGATTTTTTTAAATTTTAATGTTTTTATTCCCCAGTCCCATTTAGGATTGTGTTATATGAAATGTAACTTCTAAAAACACTGTTTTGCTTTAATGCAATGGAATAAAAAGTAATGGCTTATTATAGAAAGTATCCATATGAAAAATAGAATAGAACAATTCATGCTTTTAAGAAAAATCCATAATGCATGTTACTCTAAGAAATGTTGAAACTGTGGAAAGATAAGAGACGAACAATTTAAGTTTCTTAAAGGGAAGAAAGGTCATTACTGAAGCACTGATAAACCAAAGCTTTAAAATAGAACAGGAGCAGATTGATTTGATCAGTCTTACAAAAACGATTCTGAAAATGTAAAGCTAAACTTCAAGAATAAAAGTCATCAAGATGGTTAAATATTGAGCAATGTTAATTTGCATGTTATCAAAAATACTCAAAAAATTATCTGTGAAACACATTAGTTTACAGTTAAATCAAACATGCAGAACAATGTGTGCATTGAAATAGTGGGATTTAAAGTAATCACTTTCCTGATTAAGTCTGATCAGTAGCACCTTTGAATATTTGAAAATAATTTGAAAAGGAGCACTGAGTCTTAATGCAGTGTCTTCCAAGTATTAACTAGGTATAAATCTACTTGAAATAGTGTTCAAATGTGTTCTAGAAGATTCAGTTTATAAGTGTAGTCCCCAACTTTTGAGACCAAAATGTGCAAGGAAGATCTACATATTACATCTACAACTGTTCTTCCTGTTTTTTAAAAAAGTGTTTAAAATCTTTCCAACATTTCAGCTGTGAAAATGTGAAATTAAATGAGCTCACCTACACACACTAAACTCGATTCTTCTTCCTTGTGAGGCTCCTCTTGGTGCATTTACACTTGTGAGTAGCATCTGGAATGCCTCTCTGAAGCACCCAACAGTAGTCTGCCATCATTGTAATGCTCCATTTTCCCTGATATCTCCTTTCCATCTCTTCAATGTCTTGGTGGAATCGTTCACCTTGATCTCACTCACAGCTCCCAAATTTTCAGGAAAGTAGTCAAGGTGGGACTGGAGGAAATGCACTTTCAAACTCATCAGGCAACCTAAAGCTTGAAATGCTTTCAGCATTCTTCCGATGATCTTTTTGTAGTAAGGCTCTTTGTTATTTCCTAAAAATTTCTGTACGACTTCTTTAAATGCAATCCACCCTTCATTTTCAGCATCCATCATGGTATTGACAAACTCTTGATCAATTATAAGCCTTCTAATGTCTAGTCCGACGAACACACATTCCTTCAATTTTGCCTCCGACAGGCATGGAAACTTGGTGACCAAGTATTTGAAGCATTCTCCATCTCTTGGAAATGATTTTACAAATTGCTTCATCAATCCCAATTTTATGTGGAGAGGTGGTAGAAGAACTTTATGGGAAGGTACCAAAGTTTCTCAGATGTAATGGAGGGAGCTCCTGTTACTTGTCCTAGCTTCTGCCAACCTACCAGTTCGAAAGCCTATAAAAATGCAAGTAGAAAAATAGGAACAACCTTTGGTGGGAAGGAGACAGCACTCGGTGCACCTTCGGCATTTAGTCATGCCAGCCACATGACCATGGAGATTTCTTCGGACAGTGCTGGCTCTTCGGCTTTGAAACAGAGACGAGCACCGTCCCCTAGAGTTGGAAACGACTAGCACATATATGTGAGGGGAACTGTTACCTTTTTATAACATATTAACTGCCCCTTATTCTATGAATATTCATTGAGGTGTACTATAAATATTGAACTGAATTTTTATTTGTTCATTTAAAAAAAACAAAAGTCAATTAAATAGTTCCCAAATCTTGATTTTGATCTAAGCTAGCTTTAAAAAAGTGTATAAATCTAGAATGTACTTACAGGTCAGTAGAAAACCTGGCAGATGATTTATTAACTGCTATGTTTTTTTTAAAAAAAGAAGAAGAATCATTCAGCTAATTTAGATAAAGGTATTTGATTCAGGCCAGTGTTTTTCAAACTTGTCAACTTTTAAGATATCCATGACATGCAGGCAGGGGAGGCAGGGCCTCATCACTGTCATCATGAAAAGAAAAAAAATTAAAAGGAAAAAGGCTGAGGTACTTGCTGCCAGAGTCACAGTGGATGACTCTGCTTAGTGCTTAACTGTTTAAAAAAGCCTTTTTAAAAAGTGCCGTCTGCAGGAGGAGGCGAGAGAACCACGTGCCTCATTTAGTCTATTTTTATGATCACTTGAACAGAGTTAAGCAAGGGTTAAAAGCCGAAAAATTCCTTATGTAGATGAGGCACGCAGACATAGAGTGGGATGGCGGACAGGGCAACAGGGCTTTAAAGTCCCGGCGCCGTGTCCACCATACAGCAGGACGCGTCCTGCTCTATGGCGGACATGGCGCTGGGACTTTAAAGCCCTGCCGCCATGTCCGCCATAGAGTGGCTTTTGCCCGCTTGACTCACCAGCCATAAACCTCACCGCACCTCACTGTAAGATATATAGATTTCAACTTCCAGAATTCCCAAGCCAGCTGTTCTGAAAGTTGAAATTCATACATCTTAAAGTTGCCTAGTTTGAAAAACACTGATTTATATTGAACTGTGTTAGTCACCTCTCTTTTGCAGAATCAATCCATCTATATTCATTCAATTCATTGTATGTATGTATGTGTGTGTGTGTGTGTGTGTGTGTGTGTGTGTGTGTGTGTTCCAGAATAACTCTGGAACACCTAGAGCAATTTCAACCAAACTTGGTACACAGATGACTTACTCTCTGGAAAAAAATACTGTGGGGTAAGACACCCCTAACTGTTAAGACACAGCCTGTTGTGCCCTAAAATGGCTTCTAATGTACTGCTGTAAAATGGATTCTAATGTACAGAGCAGTGGAGTTGCCATGGTAATGGATTCACAGTAATCCACAAGGGGGCTCCCTCTGGTAAGGGGAAAAACCCAACATTAGAAATTACATTTGATCTGGATATTTCCCCCCTATAAATAAATACTCGGGCAATGCCGGGTTATCAGCTAGTTGAGGTATAAAAACTATTAACATATGTTTTTGGGATAGTAGTCTTGCCATATTTTGATCATGGGACAAAACATGAAAAGAAAAAACATTTCACAGAAGAGATCATTTGTTTTTAATCTTAGAAAAGAAAACCTACCTGCAAGAGAAGCCCAGAAGTTCAGACTTCCTCTCTTATATTCATATTTAACAAGGGCATATTGGGCAGCTTAGATTTTATGCAGGAAGAAGCACTGAGGTTAGCCAACAATCCTTGAACTTCTTTGTATGAATAATGCATGTTGTTGTTGTTGTTGTTGCTATCATCTATACATTAGAAATGACTCTTGAATTGGGCCTTTAGAATTACACAGAACATTAATTTGTACATACAGACTGGGAAAAATTGACTCAGCATCACTTGACCATAGCTACGTTAGTATAGGTCAGTAAGAATTGTAGTTTTAAGAATAGAATGGGCATCTTAATATGGGCAATGAATCGATGTCAAAGGGAATGTTTAAAAGACGGAAATGTCCTCTGTTACCACTTGGAAAGACTTTCAGAGGCAAAATTCTGTAGCTACCTTGATTCCCCTTTCCCCCTAAAATTCATAAAGGGCACTCCTTACAACTCAGAATACCCAATTCCTTCTCTCAATTTATTGAACATCATATGAAAGCATAATCCTAACTATATAGGTCATTGATGGCAAACCTTTTCAGCACTGAGTGCCCAAACTGGAACACATGCATGTGCTGAAGCACTAGAAACCCAAACTTAGATCTACAGATTGTAAATTATTTGAAGTAGTTTCAATTGCTCTTGACTTGTCATTTCATGGTAAGAATTTTATATTGCATTTAGAGAAATGAGCTAGCAATGTTTATTTTCCAAGAGTTTCAATTAAGATGCTGTTCAGACATTCCCCTTGCATTTTCAATCCAATACAGAAATGGTGAGCAGTCCATTCCTTCTTCTAATCATACTCGTGTTGGAAGAAATATCCAGGTTCAATTCCAAGCCGGGAGAAATTCAGGTTGGTTTCTGGCTCCCTTAAGATTTATTTCCATTTCTTCTTTAGGGGAAATATACTATCCTGCCTTTTTAAAAAATATTTCCCAAAATATTTCAATCTTCTGGGGTGTGGGGTTTCCCACAATAGTGGGAACAATAATCTCCTTGATTAGAACATAATTATTTGCAACAGAAAGCTATACAAAAAAACTTTGATAGTGGAGAAGGTCAATCTCTGTTGTAAGCAGAGGTATTTTGTAATATCAATTATCAAGGCAGCTAAAACTTAAGAAAACTATTCTGTGCCCCTGTATTAACTTGAATAGGTAAAGGTAATGTCTGAAAAAAAAATCTACTATCCAGAGCACTTAAGACTCACAATCTGAAGTGCAGTGATGGCTAAACTTTTTGCCATCACATACCAAAAGCAGAGGGAGCGTAGGTGGGTGTGCGTGTGCATGCCCATATCCATAATTCTATGTGCACAAACCCCCATGCATGCGTGCACGATCCCCTGTGCTCCCCCTGCTTTTGGCACACAATGGCACGGTGGACCTATTTTTCACCCTCCCCAGGCTCCAGACTCTTTCTAGGAGCAATTTTTGAAAGGATTTAAAAAAAGGAAATATGCAAAAATAGTGTCCTTTTAAAGGTACTGAAAACAGTTTTCCTTTGCCCACCAGATCTCCAAACCTGTCAGAGACTGCTATCTTGCAATCTGCTTCTAAGAAGTAGCCATCTGGAGCATTTATGGCAATCTCCCCTACTTATCTGGAGAGGAATTATTGAAAACCCAGTCTATCCACCGCCTCTTCATTCTGCTGTGGTTCTCGGGTCCATTTTTGCAGAGCCATCTTCAGTCTGCCATTTCTTCCCTGGAAGTCTTCTGAATAATTCTAGATCTCACTAATATTAGAAAAAGTATTTTCAACTATAAAAAGGCAGTTACCATTGGAATATACCTGGTAAAATTAGAACAGAATATGAAATAAAATTTGGATGAAATATTTGAATTTCAAAACATTTTATAAATGTTTAAAATAGTATTTCCTTTTTAAAGGAAATAAGATTATAAATATTCAGAAGTACATGTAAATTAAATCAAGGAAAAAATTCAGTTTATCAGTCTGACAGATACTGTTAAAATCTAATTGATTATATTCCATCAAGACCTTTTTTTACTATCAACAATCATATGTTTTCCATGATGTCAATATTTACCAGTCCTCAGACAATTATTTTGCTGAAGCTATTTTTAATTGGAAGGATATTTCTAGTGTTGGCCATAGGAACCTACTACCCAGAACTAAGGGAAAGATGGAAGAACATTTTCTTTGTGAAGCACAATAATAACTTTCAATGTATAATATGCCTAGCAGTGGTGGGTTGCCAATTTTGTTTCTACCAGTTCAGGCATGCTCCATGCGCAGAAGCATCTGGGGAGGTGGGCGGATCCTCCCACTGTCACTACTACAGGTTTGGCCAATTCCAGGCCAAACCGGCAGTGACTCACCTCTGATGCCTAGTAATTATCAATCTTTGCTCTATTTCCATTGTTAAATCATTTTTTTCAATAGAAAATCACTTAAATTGTTATTATATGTTGGTCCAATTCTTTCTATAGAAATTGAAATCCCCAGCCAACAACACCTATAATACAAGGTGGCGCAGTGGTTAAATGCAGCACTGCAGGCTACTGCTAGATCAGCAGGTCAGCGGTTCAAATCTCACCGGCTCAGGGTTGACTCAGCCTTCCATCCTTCCGAGGTGGGTAAAATGAGGACCCAGATTGTTGGGGGCAATATGCTGACTCTCTGTAAACCGCTTAGAGAGGCCTGAAAGGCCTATGAAGCGGTATATAAGTCTACTGCTATTGCTATTGCTATTGCTACAAATAGTAAAAATGACACAAAATAGTGGATAAAACTGTCAAGTAAAGGCTGGTAAATCTGCTGACAGCTTCAGAAGTGAAAGTGCAGGAGAGAGTGTGTCGTTTATGGTGAGATTTTTACCCTTTTTTCCGATTTATAAGAACACCCTAAATGAAGAGAACTAATTTAAAATAAAGACTGATGAGAGAGAGCAAGCGGCGAAAATAAGGCTACAGTCAAAGTGAAAGTTTTTACTTTTTTTCTCCTTTTTATTGTCGGAAGCCTGACTGGACTTTCTATTCAGCGCAGTGTTAAATGGAGCGGGTTTTTTTCCTTTCGTTTTCCTGTCTTTTACTTTTTGGACTGTTTGATAATTAAGTTCTACTGTTCCACTGTTTAAGATATATATATATATATATATATATATATATATATATATATATATATATGTATATGTATATGTATATGTATATGTATATGTATATGTATATGTATATGTATATGTATATGTATATGTATATGTATATGTATATGTATATGTATATGTATATGTATATGTATATGTATATGTATATGTATATGTATATGTATATGTATATGTATATGTATATGTATATGTATATATATGCCTATATATATATATATAAGCCTATATATATATATATATATATATATAAGCCTATATATATATATATATATATATATATATATATATATATATATATATATATATATATATATATATATATATAATATATATATATATATATATATATATATATATATATATATACATTATATATATATATATATATATATATATATATATATATATATATATATATATATACATACATACATACATACATACACACACACACTTAAAGTTCATTGTACTATTTTCTTTTTCCTTATTTGGCTTTTTACTACTTTTTTTCTCTTAATAAGGCAGAGAATGCAATACAGAGAAGGAAAGTTTTGGTTAAGTAACACTGCTACCTAGAGGCTTTGAAATTTTGTTTCTGTTTTGTGTTTGAATGAACAGTTTGGAAAAAGTTGCTCTCCAAGGTTACTGGCTCAGTCAGGACTGATAGGAGAAGAGTTATTTATACAGGTACTCACTCTGAAATTTTCAGTCCTTGAAATTCTGCCTGGAGAGAATAGCTAACAACTGTAAAAACAAGCCTGAAGTGATCGTGAAAGGCTTTTATTTTATAAAAGCTTTGAATTTATTTTCCTTTTGCTTGGAAAGCTTTAATTCTAAAAGAAGCCTTGAAACTATCTCTCTTTCTTTCTTTTTTTGCTGGTGGCAGTATTTACTTCTCTTTGCTGTGAAGTTGGGTCCCTTATTTGGTTTTTTTGTCTCTTTTCAATTGGATGATGGCATAGAAAAGATTGAAGATTTTTATTCTCTTTTATGAGTTTTTGTTTTCTTTTTTCTTCTCACATCTTTTTATTCTCTTTTATGAGTTTTTGTTTTCTTTTTTCTTCCCACATCTTTGTCAGTAGATTTATCTACTGTCTCCATTTTGCCTTCTTGTTTTATTTTATTTTTTTAAGATTTTTATTAACAAACATGTAAAATACACACACAGAGAATTTAGACGTATACCACATTTATACAATACAATAGGAACAGGAACTTCCTGTTCTTTATAATAGCAATTATCAATTGATACTGCTCACCTTATATTATTTCCCCTTCTATTGTATTTCATTTGGATTTCACCATTCTTAACCCTCTTATTTTACTCATAACTATTATTTTTTTGAGTTTTGTTATATTCCTTCATTGATTTTTGTTTCTTTCCTCCATCTACCTATACCATTTATCCCATATCTGGTAGAATTCTGATTCTTCTTTTCCCTGGGTTTCTTTAGTTAGTTTGTCCATTTTGGCACAGTCCATAACCTTTCTTATTATTTCATCTTCGCTTGGAATTAATTTGTTTTTCCATTTCTGGGCAAAGGCAATCCTTGCCGCCGTAATTATATGTAGTATTAAATACTGGATTTCTTTTGTATTTCGCAGACATTATTCCTAATAAAAAAACTTCAGGTTTCCATTCTATTTTAACCCTTGTTATTGCCTTCAGCCAATTTTTGATCCTTTTCCAAAAAATTTTAGCCTCCTCACAGGTCCACCATAAATGGTAATATGTTCCGTGTATTGATTCGTATTTCCAACGTTTTGGGGAGGTATTTGTTAAGATTTTAGCTAAGCCATCTGTACAACATTTTGTACTGGTTTTTCTTGTATGGAACTGATAGTGTCATATTTAAGTTTATTCCCCAAATTTTTTCCCATTTGTCTAATTTAATATTATAGCCAAAGTTCTGCATCCATTTTATCATTTGTTCTTTTACAATTTCCTCTTCCATTTTATACTTCAGGAGGAATTTATATATTCTCCCTATCATCTTTCTTTCTGAGCTTTGAATAATTTGATTCAATTCATGTGGTTCTGTTTCGATGTCATATAATTTAGTATCTTTATTGTATTTAGTTTTGATTTGGAGGTAAGTTAGCCAGTCAAAATTTCCGTCTTAGTGTTGTATTCCCCCTTCCCTGGTTTTCTGTGAGCCGCCCTGAGTCCCCTCAGGGAAAAGGGCGGCCTACAAATAAAATCAATTCTAATTCTAAAAAAAATAAAAAAAATAAAAATCAATTCTAATTCAACTTTCATGTTCTGATCTGCCAATTCTTCAATTGTTTTTAAATTTCCCTGTCTATCAATTAAGTCTCTGTATCTTAGGATTTTGTTCAAATCTATAAAATGTGGGTGAGTTGTCCTTTCTGTCGGTGATAGCCAATTCAGGATTTTCACATAGTGGATTTTTTTGATTTTGAACCATTTTTGCAATAACGCTCTTCTGATTAAATGATTTTGAAAGTATTTATGTGTTTTATTTTTGTCATCCCATAGGAATGTATGCCAGCCTGCTTGCAGATCATGGCTTTCTAAGGTCAACATTCTTTTATTCTTTAGCTCTATCCAGTCCTTCACCAATGTTATTGTTACTGCTGATGCGTATAAATTCCAATTTGGTAATGCTAAGCTTCCCCTCTCCTTGCTGTCTTGCACTGACTTTAATTTAATCCTCGATTTTCATCCCTGCCAAATGAACCTAGCGGTTATTTTATTTAATTCTTGAAAGAATTTTTTACCCGGATTAATAGGTGCAGCTTGCAACAGGAATAGGATTCTTGGTAAGATATTCATTTTAATTGTCATTATACATCCCATGAGTGATAACTGAATATTTTTCCAATTTTCTAAATCTTTCTTTATTTGTATCACTAATTTATTATGATTATCGTCTTTAATTGTGGAACATTTTGCCGACACCCAGATCCCCAAGTATTTCACTTTCTTAGTTGTTTGCATTCTGGATGCTACTTCCAGTTCCTCTTCTTGCTTTTTTGTCATGTTCTTGGTTATCATTTTTGTTTTGTCTTTATTGATCTTTAGTCCTGCCATTTTGCCATATTCATCTAATTTTTGAATTAATTTCAGGCTGGATTCTAATGGGTCCTCTAGAACAAATACTAAGTCATCGGCATAGGCTTGGGCCTTATATTCTTCATTTTTGAGTCTTAAACCTTTTATTCCCTGGTCTTTCCGAATTTCATTTAGTAAAATTTCCAAAGTTAATATAAACAGCAAAGGAGAGAGTGGGCATCCCTGTCTGACTCCTTTTTTATTTCAATCTTTTCTGTTAGATCTCCATTCATCAGAACCTTGGCTGTCTGAGTGTTATAAAATCCTCCTATCATTTTTATAAATTTTTCTCAGAATTTCATCTTATCCAATAGTGTTATTATAAATTTCCAGATTACGTTGTCAAATGCTTTTTGTGCATCAAAGAAAACCAGTACCATTTGCTTTTCTGGATGCGCCTCGTAATACTCTATTATGTCTAGGATGACTCCTGTATTATTTTTAAAGTGTCTGTAGGGTAAAAATCCATTTTGATCCGGATGTATTCCTTCATTTAAAATCTGTTTAATTCTTCCTGCCATAATTGCTGCAAATATTTTATAATCAGAGTTTAATAATAAAATTGGCCTGTAATTTTGAATTTCTTGTAGATTGGTTTCTTCTTTTGGGATTAGCGATATTATTGCTTCTGTCCATGATTCAGGTATCTTGGCTTTTCCTAAAACTTCATTAAAGATTTCCACTCCTAGCTCTTCCAATATTATTGCCATCTTGTTTTAATCTTGGCTTTTTTCCTGCAGAATTTTCTTCCCTTTTTTTGGCCTTTTTGTTTTCTTTTTCATCTATCTTTTTACTTTTTTTACCTTAGTCCACTTCATGGTCAATTTGGGATTATAATTGACTTTTTTTCTTTCCTTTTTTTAACCTTGATCACCTTATGTGCATTTGGGATTACAATTGATCTTTATACCAAGTGGACTATAATACAGAAAAATTTGAAGATGAGTAAAAGAATAATAACCACTGGCTCTGCAACAACAACACCCTCCTCCTCACCAGCAGGAGGACAAAGATCAATACAGACAATGTTGCAACAGGAAAAAGAAAAGGGAGAGAAGGCAGTTACCTTAGAGATAATTATGCAAGGAATTCAGAATTTGCAAGCAAAAACAGATAACATAGAAAAGAGAATAGAAAACATGGAAAAAAGAATTGAGACAATAGAACAACAAACAGGGAACATAGAACAAAAAGCAATTAAAACAAATGAAAAAATTGATAGTATTCAACAAATGGTGATGAAATATGGAGATAGACTACACAAAAATGAAGAAAAAGGTGACCAAAGAGAGAAGAAAATTGGGGAGATTGATAATTGACTGAGTGCAGTCAAAAAAGATAATTTTGGAATACTGCATTGGGAGATGGAAAGGTCAGAATTTTTTCTAAGATTCCAAAACATAGAAGAAAAAGGTGAAAACCTGTTACAAATAATGATATAAATTGTGACAAATGTCCTCGAGTTAACCCAAGAGAAGATGGCTGATGCTATAGATGAAGCATTTTGAGTTTATACAAGATATGCAGCGAGAAATGAACTGCCAAGGGAAGTTCATGTAAGATTTACCAAGAAAGCAATTAGGATGCAAATACTTCAAAAAGCAAGAGATAGAAAACTGGAGTACAAAGGCAAGGAGATTGTAGTTTTGAAGCAAATACCAAGAAAAGTGAGAGAATCGAGAAGAGAATATCAATTTTTCACTAAAATCTTACTCAAAAAAAGGTATTAATTACAGATGGTTGATACCAGAAGGTTTAATGTTTGTATGGCAAGGACAAAGATACAGAATAGATGCATTCAAAAAAGCAAAAGCATTTTTTGAAGAACACTTTGGAGGGAAGGCTGAGGAGACTGGACATAAAGAATCTTTGACAGAACCACGAGCGGTGACTTCAGCTTCAACTGAAAAAGATGAAGGAGCAGTAGGCGGGATCGAGATAGAAGAAGGTACTGTAGGTGGCATGGATATTAGAGAACCACGAGAATCTAAAGCCACCACAGCAATAAATCCTATGTATAAAACATAAATATGGAAGAAAAGAAAATGATTTCAATTAACATAAATGGACTTAATTCAGCAAATAAAAGAAAGAAAATATTTCACAAATTAGGGAAACTAAAATTGGATATAATTTGTCTATAAGAAGTGCATATTCAAAAGCAACATGAACACTTATTAAGGCAACCAAAACTGGGGAAAATGTTTACCTCATTGGCAACCTGTAAGAAAAGAGGAGTGATCCTTTACATCAAAGATATTATCTCAGTGAAACAAATTTATACAGATGATGATGGAAGAATTTTGATGGTGGAAATTATGGACAAAAATAAGAAAATGCTCCTAATAGCAATTTATGCACCTAATGATAAACAATATGAATTTTACAGAAAATTACACAGGAAAATAATGGATTTGGACTACTTAAATATTTGTAGAATAGGAGATTTTAATGGAATCGTAGATAAAAATATGGACTATAACTCACAAAAAACAACAAAGTTTAATAGAAAGATACTCCCTAAATCCTTTTTTAAAATGATCGATGAGATGGGTTTAAAGGATGCTTGGAGAGAGAGAAATCCCACTAAAAAAAAGTATACTTTTTATTCAAACAGACATTTATCTTACTCTAGAATCAATGTGATTTGGGTAGCGATTGAATTGGCCTATAATATACAGGAAATTGAGATTGAAACAAGTATTTGGGTATACCACAACCCAATGATAATTAAATGTAAAGAACAAAGAAAAAGATCTAGGTGGACATTAAACAACACTGTATTAAAAGAAAAAGACTATACAGAAAATTGAAAAGGAATTGGCCTTTTTCTTTAAAGAAAATAGAAAAGAGGAGACATCAATGCAGAACCTTTGGGATACAATGAAGTCCTATACCAGAGGTCTAATAATTGACTACACAAGGAAGAGAAATATTTTAAAAAAGATAAACACTTAAAGGACTTGACAATGAATATAAGGGTCTTGAAAAAGATCTACAGAACTCCACACAAAAGGACATTAAAGTAAGAATGGATATGAGGTTCCACCACAAAACCGCGGTAGACAATTGTGCGCTCGACAAAAGCGCGTACGTGACGTCATCACAGCGCGACGAAAACATCGCGCTGTGAGCGGTAAATTTAAAATTAAAGCGAAAACCTTACCCTAACCCCCCCAAACCTAACCCTAACCCTAACCCTAACCCTAAACCTAACCCTTAACCTAACCCTAAACCTAACCCTAAACCTAACCCTTAATCTAACGCTAAACCTAACGGTAACCCTTAACCTAACGCTAAACCTAACCCTAATGCTTAACGTAACCCTAAACCTAACCCTAACCCTTAACCTAACCCTAACCCTAACCCTTAACCTAACCCTAACCCTAACCCTAAACCTAACTCTTACCTTTATGTGAATCGGCTTGCTTTAATTTTATTTTAATTTTAATTTTATTTATTTTTTAATTTTTTTCGTCGCGCTGCTGATGACGTCAGGTACGCGCTTTCGTCGAGCGCGGTTTTGTCGACCGCGGTTTTGACGGGTCACGGGATATGATTAGACACAAAATAGGGTTAATGGAAAAAGAGGAATTAGCCCCAAAATTAGGGGTGCTAAACAGAATTACTTTGAAAATGCTAATAAACCTGGCAGATGGTTGGCATACAAACTGAGAAAAGAGAGATACTACGATCAAGGGAAAACCTGTTATGGGAATGAAGAGAAGAAAAAAATTATACAAGACTACTACTGTAAACTATATGATCATGAGAATACAGATGAGGCAGGAGTGAAACAATACTTACAGGAAGCCAACTGACCCCAGATACCCAAAGAAACTGCAACAATGCTAGAAGGCAAAATAACTATGATGGAGCTAACTGAAACACTTAAAAAACAAAAGAACAGGAAGGCCCTCGGCCCAGATGGACTACCAGCGGAATTTTATAAGACCCTGCAGGAATCCCTTCCATTATTAGAAACTATGAATGAGGTGATGCCAGAGAGGAGAATTACCAAATTATGGTCCGAAGCATATATTACACTTTTACCAAAGGAGGAGGCCGATTTATTACAAATTAAGAATTATAGACCAATCTTCCTGTTAAATTCGGATTATAAGTTTTTCGCCTCAATATTGGCAGAATGACTTAAAAATACTTAAATAGTTTCATCCACTCTGATCAAAATGAGTTTCTGCCAAATTAAAGATAATATGAGGATAATTTTAGATACTTTGGAATATTATGAGGCACACCCTGAAAAACAATTGGCATTGATGTTTTTGGATGCTCAGAAGGCAGTTGACAACATGAATTGGCACTTTATGCTGTTACAACTGGAACAGATGGGCTTTGGTGAGAAATTTATTCAAATCATACAAACTATATATTATAAACAAACAGCTAAAATAATAATAAATGGAGATTTGACAGAGTCTATTGAAATAAAGAAAGGGATGAGACAAGGCTGCCCACTATCACCATTACTTTTTGTCTTAACATTAGAAGTCTTAAATAGAAATGTCAGAGAAGGAAAACAAATAAAGGGAATGAAAATCAAAAAAGGAAGAATACAAGCTACATGCATTCACAGATGACTTGGTCTTCATCCTAGAGGATCCATTAGAAACAGCACCTAAATTGATAGAAAGAATAGAAGAATATGGAAAAGTAGCAGGATTAAAAATAAATAAAGACAAAATGAAGCTCCTGAAAAAGAATATGTCAACAAGACAAAAAGAAGAGTTGGCAGAAACTTTGGAGATGCAAGTCACGAACAAGGTTAAATATTTGGGGATATATTTAACAGCAAGATGTAGCGTTCTTAAAGACAACTATAATAAACTCAAACAACAGATCGCGATGGATCTGAAGAAATGGGAAAATCTACAACTTTCGATGATAGGGAGAATATCTACAATTAAAATGAACATTTTACCTAGAATTTTATATCTGTTCCAGATGATTTCAATTAGACTAAGGAAGGAATATTTTGATGACTTAAATAAAATAGTGTTGAAGTACATATGGCGGGGGGGGGGGGGAAGCAAGAATAAAAATAAAATTGTTACAGGATGCAAGAATAAGAGGAGGATTGAGCCTGCCCAATTGGGAACTATATCACCAGGCAGCAAGTTTGATGTGGGTTAAAGAATGGATAACACTAAGGAATACCAGACTATTGACCCTTGAAGGACATGACCTGTTGTTGGGATGGCATGCCTTTTTATGGTACAAGGGAACTAAAACACAGGGGTATTTTAGAAGACATTACCTACTTGCTACTAAATTGGGAGAAGATTAAAAGACAATATTATTTAAAAATTCCAGTCTGGCTATCAACTATTGAAGCCTTTTCATACACAATAATATACAAAAAGGAACAAGCAGTTATATATGGTGAAATATTGAATGCAGAGGGTGAATTTAAATATATGCAAGAACTGGAAAAGGAAGATATAAAGATTAACTAGTTTCCATATGTGCAAGTACAATGTAGATATGACAAGGATCGTAAAGAGGAAGGTTTTTATGATAAAATTACTGAGTTAGATAAACTTTTGATGGGTATTGATGAAAAAGTAATTAAAAACCTTTATGGACACTTACTAGAGGTTAAGTTAAAAGAAGAACAAGTTAAAGGAACTATAATAGCTTGAGGGGGACGGATTTTGGGTATGGGATTGAATTAGAGATGTGGCAGAAATTGTGGTCTCAAAATTATAAAATGACAGTCAACTACATATAAAGAAAATTTGTATAAGATGTTTTACAGGTGGCATCTACCCCTGACAAGAATAGCAAGAATGTTCAAGAATAAATCAGAAAAGTGTTGGAAATGTCATCAGACTTCAGGTTCATATTACCATATGTGGTGGACTTGAGCAGAAGCTAAAAGATATTGGACAAAGATTCATACGTGGTTGGAGAAAATGACACAAAAACATATAGACTTAAAACCAGAGATTTTTTTTATTGGGAATTATACCAGAAATATATAATAGAGATTTGAACTATTTGATTGTAAATGTTTTAACAGCAGCTAGAATTGTATTTGCAAAAAATTGGAAAAATGAGAAAATACTAATGCAGGAGGAAATTATTCAAAAAATTATGGAATGTAAGGAAATGAGTAAATTGACATTTGAAATTAGAGAACAAGAAGATGAACAATTTTACAAGGTTTGGGATTTGTTTTATCAATGGTTAGATAAAAAATCATGGTAATGGGAAAAGTGGGAGAACTTTTTATATTTTAAGAATAATAGAATGATACATGCAATACTATAAGGGTTTAGCATTGATAAACAGATTAGAATGATGTAATGGAAGTATGATTTTAATATATAGAATATTCTGTTTAAAATGTAGGAATAATAATTGGAGTTGAATTATTGATGCAAAATGATGTTGTATGTATGGATTCAATATTTAGAATACTTTGTTTAAAATTAAGGAATAATAGTTATAGTTGAAAAATTGTCATATAACATTAATGCATCTATGTTTACCAAATGAACAATTTGTGACTCGATATATAATTGCAAGTGGTGACCATGGAAAGGATGCACAAAATCTTGTAACTAAACGATACGCTATATGAAATGGAAGAAGGATGTATGTGTTTTACATTTTTGTTTGTTCTGGTTTGTTTAAAAATATTTTTTTAAAAATAAATAAATTCCCATCTTGTTACTTTTTCTTTATAGATTGGCAGATTGCTACTCTTTCTATGCTGTTGGGTGGTGCTGCCATAATTCTTATAGCTTTTTTGGTTGGACTAATTTCTATTTGTGTGGGATCACGGAGGAGGTTCTACAGGCCTGTTGCTGTCATGCTGTTTGCAGCAGGTAAGTTAACAGCTGCTCTGAAATATGTACATTAAATAGCTGTTACTTTCTCAAGAGTAAAGATAAAACATCTCTGATAATCAAAAAATAATTTCTTCATTTCAGATTGTTCAGCTTTTGTTTGGCCAAGAAATCCCAAGATTTTCCTTCCAGGCCAACTCTTTTTACCATTTAAAGTTTGAAGAGCATTCTTTATCAGCAGGCCAAAATCCCAGTGGCAACTAAATGAAGGAGTGCTTCTGCACCTATTTTTTCAGCCTAGATGTCATCCCTTCAATCTTAAGCATTATAAGAAATACAGCATACAGTAGTAACATAATCTCCTCTGGCATTGCTTGCTTGCCATTTTTAAAACACACTGTAAGTTATTATAATAGATACCATTTCAGGTCTTTGTAGAAATTTAAGGGACTTTATCGTTCAAGGTACAGTGTCAGTGTTTATAAGCATTAGTTTTGTAAATCATTCATATAAAAATAAATAAGATTAAACTCAAATGTGTTTGATATGCTTCACAGAAAGCCTTACTTTCATTGCATCAGCTTTGCCTTTTATTATTTATTTCAATAGCCTTCATAGTATATAAATCCCTTATTTTTCAAAGGGATTATATGAAGAAATTATTTTTAAGGCTCATATGAAAACTCAAGGGTGTTTTTTAGTGGAATATACTGTATAACAAAATCACCATTTGATATGGATTTGAATAGCCATCAAGTTAACTAATGATATAGTTTTCCCTTCCTTCTTGCTAAGTTTTCCAGCTGCAGCTTCATTTCTGTCAATCATGTTTTTGCTAGCACTGAAATAGTAAACTTGTCTGATATACCATAATAGAGAGAATGACAGAACTATCTAGTCTGCTAGGTGGATTTTTAAAAATCAATTTAAAAGGATGTAGAATCCAGATTCTTAGTATTTCAAGGATGAATATAATTATAAGGAAAAGAATCCTACTGCCCTCTTCAGTTTCCATTATTTTAGTTAGATCATTTTAGAGGGAAAGGAATACTTTAAGGTATTGTTATATTAAAGCTGTACCTTTCCAATTTTCAAAACTATTTGCAAAGATTGTTTTGATCTTTGTTCCATTCACTGGAAAAAACAGGAAGAATTGTTTGTTGAAAACATTTTATTTTAGTTGTTTTACTTAAACATCTATAGTTCTTCAGCTGTTTTTATTCAAGCTGTTGCATCTCATGTGCTTTGAAAAAAGCTTCAGTTACTCTATCTGACAGAACAAGGAGCATGAGAAAGATTATACTAGAGCAGAGGTGTCAAACTGGTGACTCACGGGTCAGATGCGTCATGCACAGGGTATGCCTACCCTGGCTCCACAAAGGCAAAAAAAATCAAGTCACGATACATCGCAATACAAATAGTATTTGTAGACTTCCCTTAAGCATTTGATTGATAACACAAATAATTCTAAACATTCAACAACTATAAAACTTGTAGTAAACAATGCTGCAGAAGCTAGAAAATAAAATAAATCATTTAGTATCACATATTTGTTAAGAGTGAAAAGAGTGTGAGACAGAAATTGTTCCAGTGATGCCAAGAATACATCAGAACAGAAGTTAGATTGCTCTTTTCTCTTGGTTTAGAAGTGCTACAGAAATAAATGAGACTGCCATTAACAATAGACATTTGTTAACAATAAAAAATGCTTCAGTGCCTTGAGATAATTGGGTTTCTGCTAATATTTATTCAAATGTCTAAATTTGCATTTACCATCAAAGTGTTAGTATAAACCTAAAAGATCAGGAATCCTTCCAATACACTAACTTTCATTACACAAAGGCTGCATTTTATAAATCAAGAGAATAATTTTTTTCTCCTGCAAAAAAAACTGTCTAGAAAAAATATATACATTTGTGTATTGTGATGTTTTAGAAAAAATAACTGACTACTGCTGTGAAGGAAATCAAATGAATTACAGATATAGAATTAAATAATTTGAAAAGACAATTTAAGTCATTAATTCCCTATTCAGTGCAGGGATCAGAATTAAATTATCCTCAAGAGATTGTTGTTCAGCCTTTGACTGTGCTCACTCAGAAAGAGAAGTTCCTTCATAAACTAATAAATTGTCCAAATGCTGTTTCCACTAGGAAGTGTTTCCTAATATTTATTTATTTCTATTCTATGTTCCTAGTATTGTACTTAATAATACTTTTCTGTATCATGCATTATGATGATAAGAGAAGAACTGTTGACATCTTCCTGCTCCACCTACTCCTTTTCTCCTCCCCCTCTTCTGCCCCCTCTTCCTCCTCCACCTGTATATATAATTACACCCAAAATTGCATTTGCTTTTCTAGCAGCTACACTATTATTGTAATAAGCTTTTTATTTTAGTATCCTTTTCACAGTTACATCTTATTTCTTTTTCATAAGTGAAGGACTTTGTATTTCTCTGCATTAATTTATCTTTTCAAACCTATCAATATCTTTTTGGATTTTGTTTTATTTATATGATAGGAAATGTTACAATATTTAAATATTTATATAAATATATAAATATTTATTTAATTCAAATCATAATGGTAATTCTGCAGCACCTCATTCAATACACATATATCCACCCAATCATTTGAATACTGTTCAAGAATACTGTTCAAGTACAATGTTTTGTTTAATGAACCTGCCATCTAGTCAGTGACGTGCGGTGAGGTTTATGGCTGGTGAGGCAAGCGGGCAAAAGCCGCTCTATGGTGGACATGGCAGCAGGGCTTTAAATTCCTGGTGCCGTGTCCGCCATACAGTGGGACGCATCCTGCTCGATGGCGCTTGTCTTCCGGACACCTGGAGCCAAGACTGCCTGGGCCGCAGGGTGTTCGGAGGGAGAAGGCGGGATCGGAGATGCAGGAGGTGGAAGAGCCGGCAAAGGTCCTCTGGCACAGTCGAGCGAGCAACGGGCCCTTCCAAAAAGCACTAGGAGAACCCGAGGCTGGCGCTGTGTTATATTAAACAAATAAAAGTGGCGGCTTCGGGAACAGTCAGATCAGCTGCTTTTATCTACGGTAGAGGCAAAAGCCGCCCTGCCGCTATGTCCAAATTAAAGCCCTGGCCTGCTGCTATGTCCAAAAGCCCTGCTGGCCACTATGTCCCACATAAAAAATAAAGTGCCAGTCCGCGTGCCAGCAGAGGCAGGTAAAACACACACACACAAATTACTTACTATATACATATATACATATATACATATATACATATATACATATATACATATATACATATATACATATATACATATATACATATATACATATATACATATATACATATATACATATATACATATATACATATATACATACATACATACATACATACATACATACATACATACATACATACATACATATATATATATATATATATATATATATATATATTGTTATTCGCTGATAACAGATAAGAGCCTGTGGCCTAATGGCTAAGAAGTCTGGCTAGTATGTAATATAGCCCAGGTTCAAATCCCAGTAAGGGTATGGCTAGCTGATGAGAGCTAAATAGCTTGAAATAGATCTATACTAGTCTCCCTTTATTTATTTATCAGCACAAACACAACAAAATGGAACAAAAAGGCAACAGTAAAAATATTGGGTTTCTGCCTGGATGGTCTCTTGTAACGAGCCGAAGGACAGAGAATGGAAGTAGTGATCTTCCTCCCATATTTGGGCATACCGGGGGTTGTAAAAAAAATCATATATATATATATATATATATATATATATATATATATATATATATATATATATATATATATATATATATATATATATATATATATATATATATATATATATATATATATATATATATATATCTCCAGGGTTGGTATTACTTTATGGTATCATATCATAAATTTGGTTAACTGAGATGGGAATATACTGTAACAACAGCCAATGCTGGAGCTTTTGTAAACAATTTAATGTCAGACAAGTCGTAGAAATTTCCCTCTTGCTGTTTATGTACAAACGTGCCCTAAATGTTTGTCCTAAATGTAAGTCCTAAAGAAGTTTACAAGACAAGGAGGGTGAATCAAAATTCCCCTTTGGAATAATCAGTGAAAATGCAGTAAAAGTGTTTTAGCATATAGGAATTTTAGATTGATAATTAGTCTGCATTACTATTAGTATTATTAGCATTAATTGAGAAAATAATTACTATCTTTAATTTGTTAGTGAAAACAGAAAAAGTAGCATGTATAAGAATAAAACTGCAGTTCCTATGATTCATTAGGATTTTTTAATATTAATATTTAGGATTTTCAAATTATGTATTGCTCTAGTCCTCAGTACTCTTCAATAATCAGAGTTGTGCACTTTTGTATCAAGCAGGCATAACTTCTCATGCCATATGAATTTTTATATAGTTCTACTATGTATTAGAATTTTTTATATTCAACATTCCCTAAATGCATTCTTTTCTGCAATCCTTTCCAATTATAACTGATTTAATACACAAATATTACAAATATATGAAGTTTTATAAATGATTTTCAACTAAGAATGTCATTTTATTGCTGTTGATAAAAACAACTTTGCTGGCTTTGTAAAAAGAAAATTTCTAATTCGGAACATTGAAATACATGGTTTCTAATCTAGGAAGGGGCATATGTTAATTTTAAAATATGTCCTGAAGATTTTGTGTTGAATTTGTATTAGATAATTGAGGCATGTTATATCTGACTCCTTCTCCCCCTCTTCTTTTTTTTCCAGTGGTTCTTCAGGTATGCAGTCTTGTCCTTTACCCAATCAAGTTCATTGAAACTGTCAACTTAAGAATATACCATGAGTTCAACTGGGGCTATGGCCTGGCTTGGGGTGCAACTATATTTTCATTTGGGGGTGCTATCCTTTATTGTCTGAACCCTAAGAACTATGAAGACTACTATTAAAGGAAACTTCTTCTTTTGTAAGGAAAGGAATAAAACAAGGATTGGCCTGTCTTTTATAAGTGTTTTTAGTACTTTTGTAGAGTGTCAAGCTGTCTACTCCATTGATTTATTAGCCAATTCTTTTTGGCTATAACTACTGCAAATAGCTTTTCAACCTCTCTTTTAAAAAAAACCTGATATATTACATCTGCTACATCTGTAGTGAAATAAAAGAAGTGGCAGCTATAGTATAATGCATATGAGAAAAAAGCAGTTGTATTTGTTATAGTCTGTTAGCACAAAATGCGCAATTCCCTCTTTATATCATACATGATGATATATGCTGAAATATGCTGAAGTTTACCAACTTAGACTCCTGTCTTGTATTGGTCCTGAGACTCTTACATAAAATAAATGACTGAATGACTAGATACTGAGAGAAGACAACTGATTAGTACCTGCATTCAGCAATTCTCAAACAAGATGAGTTTGTACATTTTTCAGCCACCTGTGGTATGTCAATAAGACAAAACTTAGAACATATTCTTCATTTTATGTGTTTGGACATTCAGCCTCAGCTGTAACCAAGTTCTAGAAATAATGTGGAGAATGACACAAATCTATTGAGAATTTTTAAAGGTGGGGGAGCAGGGGAAATATGCACGAGCTGCTATTATCTTGATGCCATTTCATTTCTAAGCACCACAGTAAAGTTTTCAAATAAGAGCTTGAAATGGGATGAGATATCTTCATCATAGTCATCACAATAAATCATGAATTATTATGTGGCAAATGAGACACAATGAATTTCAGGTATGCATGGTACCAAGTTTCCATGTTTTTCTCTGGCATGATTATATAAGAGGATATATATGGGGATTTTCCCCCTTTAGGATTAATTGCAGCTTCCTATTTTATCCAAACTTGATAAAACTGTGGTAAATTTTAACAATTAACTAATTTAAAATTATGGATTCTGAAACTTGTTTTTGCAAACAAATTTTAGTTAATGTAAACTACATTTTTTCAACAATAAATATTTAATTTAGATAAGTGTGACATTACTTTGGCTTTAAGTAAAAGGTTCTAATATAATCTGAGCAACACTATAGGAAGATTGAGATGTCTGTAAGAATTTAAGCATCTCACCTAGCTTAGCTCTTAAGATGATAAATAATAGTTTGCCACAATGCCTAAAGTGGCCGAGTGTTTGTTTGCCTTAAATACAATTATTTTGCAGATAAAAACAAACATTTTAAATGGAAACATCCTTAAAAATTAAGGCAATATTAATATAAATATATGTATAAATTTCTGAGAGCAGCTGTTAATCTAAAAAGATATGGTCAGTCTTTAATGATATATTTTGTAACATATATGACCATGGCTATAAAGCCATACTGATAAATATATTTCATTAAGGAGTGGTAAATAATATTACTATTAAACTCACTTGAGATAAAACTAGAAAAAAGAATTATAACACAATTTAGACATTCTATTTGAAAAAAGTGTTAATGTGACAAATCCCTCTTTGGAAATATATATAACCAAAATTAATTTGGGATGGGAAATTGAAATTGATTTACCCAGAATAACATTTATTTTTATTTAAAAATGTCTTATTTGGATATTTTTTAATTGTGAAAATATTTTTATACAATGTATATGGTTCTAATACAAATTTTAAAACAATTATTTTTGTTATATGTAAATTAGAATGTACCCTACTCTGGCTCTTCTTTAAAATGTAATACTTTAAACAATGGAGATACTGATCTGTGTTATTGCTCTGTAATGCAGAATTTCTAAATTTGAAAACCTCAAAGTAATAGACAATTATTGCAAATGACAAAAAGAAAAATGGAGTATCCTGCAAAATATAAATATATTAATAAATATGTTTAAATGTATAATCATTAACAAACAGATATGTTTTTTTAAAAGATTTGAAGTATAATTTTTTGCTCCAGTCTAGAACTTTTTTATGCTTTACACTTTCTGGGCAACCTCCAATCATCCACCCTATTTCACTGAAGCTTTAAAAAGCTTTATATGCTGGTGGAAGGAAGTAACAGCCTGCATATTCAGGAACAGGAACAACTGCCATGCCTTTGTACTCCATGTAAAACAAATCATTGGTGTTATCTGCTTTCATTTATTTTCTACCCTAAAACATATGCTAACTGGGCTGGTAAGCAGCTGAGAAACAAAAGGAATATTTCATTGGAATTCCATTTTGAACTGTTGTATGTTGAATGTTAAGAAGTAAAGTGTGAATGACTCAATGCTTTCCATATGTGACAAAATGTAACTAGCAGACTGAAAACCAAAATGTTCCAAGCTACCAATGATGAAGGTTAAAGAAACCAAAGTATTGTGAAGAGCAATAGCAATAGCAATAGCAATAGCAGTAGACTTATATACCGCTTCATAGGCCTTTCAGGCCTCTCTAAGTGGTTTACAGAGAGTCAGCATATTGCCCCCAACAATCTGGGTCCTCATTTTACCCACCTCGGAAGGATGGAAGGCTGAGTCAACCCTGAGCCGGTGAGATTTGAACTGCTGACCTGCTGATCTAGCAGTAGCCTGCAGTGCTGCATTTAACCACTGCGCCACCTTGGCTCTGAAGAGGTTATGTGTAATAGTAGTCCACTATTAGAAAAGAAGAAATAGCATTCCAGGATTGTAGAGATGATGGCATGCAATTTGAAGTAGAAATCAATATTTATTTCCATGTTGCCTAATATTTTCCAGAAGTGGATATGCCCACACTGTAAGCTAGAGCCATTTTAATGCACATTTCTGAAATTGCTGAATGGTAGTGAAGAAAAACCCAGATTAAGTTACTTGCAGAATTCCCTGAAAATGATGGAAAAGAAATCAGTTTGATAGCTTGGAGACTTGCTCCCAGAACTGATATTGCTAGGCTAAGTATATCAAAGATCTGATTTGATATCATGCAACTTTCGTTTCTTTATGTACAGCCATCTCTGAGTGTGTATCATTTTGTTTTTGACTTTCTAATCCAGGGGTGTCAAACTGTCAGCCCGTGTGCCAGATGCATCATGTGCAGGCCACACCCACTCCCTCTCCACAAAGGCAAAAACGTCATGTATAATTACCTGCCTCTCCTCCTTTCCCAAGAAAGTATAGACTCTTGAAACATGGTATTTCAAAGGGAACCTTTTATTGAGAAGTGATAGCAGGACAGGCGAAGCATATTCTAAATTCTCTCCCAAACTATATAGTTAGAAATAGGGCTTTAGAACACCTCCCTCTAGTCCAAATGTAGATTTAGCCAATCCACAGGTATGAAGATGTTTATTGTAACGGCCGTCTTGAGAAACAGATAAGGAGCCATTCCCAGGATCTTCTTCCGCTCTCAGCAAACTGAAACAATCCACATGGCTCTCCCTCCTTATTACATTTCAAAGAAGGTGAGAATACTGCAGGGTGTTAGATGCCAGGAAAAAGGTTATAACAATACATCTTATCCCCATGCTCCCCCCCTCTTCATTTGAATGGCAGTATCACATTAGGGATATGACATACTGCCCTTCTTAGAAAAAAAGATAGATCCACCTATAAGAGATAAAGACAAAAAAGATCCATTATAATACTTTAGCAAGGTTTGTGATGTGTTTTTTGTCCGCCCACTCATTTTTGGAAGGGAGTAGCATGTTTCCATGCTACTAGGTATTGGGTTTTCCCTCAATGGATTCTAGAAACAAAGATGTCTTTGATTTCAAAATGTTGCTCACCTTCATTATGGGTGTGGGTCAGAAGTGGGTTTCAGCCGGTCCTGTCTGGTATGTGTGTACCGGTTGAAAGAATTTAACATGCCTTCCTGTACTGGGGCTTCCGGGGGCCCTATACTGGAACAGTCCCTCCCTTGGCTTGCCCACCACTCACCCACCAGCAGAAGCCTTCTTGGAGGTTTTGGTTGGCAGATACACAGAGGGAGCTCCAAGCCTTTTTGCCTTCAGGCAGAGCTGATTCTGTGCATTCTACGTTTTCCTGGGAGCTGAAGGAAAAGCCCCGGGGAGATATTGGATATTTTAAATTCATTGATTGGCTTACTAAATTAAAAGGATTGAGGCAGCTGTAGAGGGGGCTGTCTAACATTAGCCACCCCATGAGGGGCCAGATCGCCAGTCCTGCATTACAATTGAACTCTCTGCTAAGTGTAGCAAAATAGATAGGTAAGGAGCGGTTGGCATCTGGGAGCGATCAACAAGTACTGCGTGGCTCACACAGAACCTGGTCCATTCTATCGGAAAGTCACTGCTCAGCTTTTAGCGCAGATTACAGCTGTTGGGGAGTGAGCCAGCCAGCCGCTGCTACATGAGCCAAGCTGCCGCGTTGACGCTGATTTTCTGCACTTATCTCTGTTCCGATCGGCACTTGAATCAGCTGTAGCCGCTTGACAGGATAATTACTGGCCGCACTGTGAGGCAATTGACTTTGTATCCCTGGGGCTTTTCCTTCGGCTGGCAGGAGGAGAGTGAAGCCGCTTTGGCCACTCTCTTCCAGAAGCCCAGTTGGGACCGAAAAGGCACTCTTTTGGCCAGGAAGAGATCAGCTGCAGATGTGGAACCATGCGTAAGCTGAGCAAAGGAACAGCCCTTCCCCACTCCAGACCAATTTATGTAAGGCAAGACAGGCGGGTGGGCGGGCTAGTACATGACTGCCCAGGAAAATGTAGAAGGTGCAGAATCAGCTCTGCCTGCAGGCGAGATGGCTCATAGCTCCCCCACCCCCGCTCACCTGCCAGCAAAAGCCTTCTGGGAGGTTTTGGCTGGCAGGCATGTGGGGGGGGGAGCTCCAAGCCTTTTGGGGTGGATATTCCTGCAGTCTGTCCTTTCTTTGGGATCGCAGCACAGATGCCCCCTCCCAGGATTGCAAGGCTGAAGGCTTTGGATTGAGCCTTTTGGGTGTGTGTGTGTGTGTGTGTGTGTGTGCCTGTTCCTTCTTTGGTGGTTGGAAAAGCCCACGTGGCACGTGCTCCCTTCTCTTTGACAGCCACCTGGTTTCCAATGAAGGGGTGGAAATCCATGCACAGGGAGGAAAAACATGGATTCCTTCCCCTCACCCCATTGGAAACCAGATGGCTGTCAAAGAGAATGGAGAAAGGACAACTGAAGGAAAATCCACCCCCCTTCTCCTGCCAATCATTCTTTATTGGAATTGGAGTACAGACACCCCCACCCCCACAAAAAGGCTCAATCCAAAGCTTTCAGTTTTGCAATCCTGGGAGGGAGTGTCTGTACTGCGATCCCAAAGAAAGGACAGGCTGCAGGAAAATCCACCCCCTTTTCCTGCCAATCTTTATTGGGATTGCAGCACCACAAACACATCCCCAAAAGGCTCAATCCAAAGCCTTCAGCCTTGCGATCCTGGGAGGGGCATCTGTGCTGGGATCCCAAAGAAAAAATGGTGTGTGTGTGTGAGAGAGAGAGTGAGTGAGAGAGAGGGGGGGAGGGAGGGAGAGAGAGGGGGGAGGGAGGGAGAGAGAGGGGGGAGTTAACCAGGGCTGGCAGCAATGCTCCATCTCCCCCCTCTCACAAACAAATACACGTGGGTCCCTCACCCCCCCTCCCAAGGCAGCCACATCCCTTCACTAACCTGCTTACCTCCTCCATTCTCAACTGACATGTGCAAGGCAAAAAAATAGTCTGTGGGACTACTTCTAACTTTGTGAGACTTTTTTTGTGAGAAGTTGGAAGGTCTGAATTTCTGGTATTTTTTTTACCATGGTCGCACAGACTAACTTTCTTGTCCTGAATGCACAATGGAGAACAGAACTGGAAAGCAGGTTAGTGAAGGGATGTGGCTCCCCTGGGGAGGGGGGAAGGCTTGGCATGGATGGCCTGGCTAAAGGGCCTTCAGGTAAGCCAGTGTGGGGCCTTGGGGCAGCTCTGCAGCCACTGCTTTGCTTTGTTCTCCAGCCCACCCACCACCACCTAGCTCCATTCTTTGCAACATGCAGCCTTACAGTAACAAGAATTGCAGGCAATTCCCATGACTGCCTGAGTCTCAACCAGCTGGCTGCATGGTATGAGGGAGCTTCCTGTCCACTTGAAAGAAAGGTGGGTTGCATAAATGAGCTCCCCCCCAAGCCCCTCTCAAGCACTGGGCTGCAGGCTCCACCCCAGGGAGCCTCAATTGGGGCCAAGCTCTTGGCAACCGATTGAGATAAGACCGTTCTTGAAGGTGGCACGAGGCGCATGGGGCCTCCTGCTTTTGCAGCCTCAATCAGCTGCAAAAGAAGCCACGATTCTTGCCGTCTCTTCTCCCCCCTTGCCAGGCCCGGCAGGGCTTCCTGCCCCTTGCCCCCTTTATGGATGCAACTTGGGGGTGGCAGGTGGGGCAGGGTGGGGTGTGGGAGAAGACGGAGCATTGATGGAGCTGGAAGTCAGGTAATACGTTATCTTGGTCTTCAAATCAGAGCTGCGAGTAATGTAGTTCAACTTTCTACTCACAGCAGGATTTACTACAACATCTCTACTGAATAAACATGAACTTCTTGGCCAAGCCAAGTCCCATTCCTTGCTTCTGCTTTTCATTTTCCCTACCCAGATGCAGGGGTCTATATTTCTTCTGGTTATTTCAATCATTACCCAAACCTCTTTAGAGTTTAAAAATATTATTTCTCCCGCAAAGAGAAAACCTGTATCTCTCAGTTTTGCATCATTTATAGACTTGATAAGCAACTTCTGAACTATCTCATCAAAGTCACTGATAGAAATGCTGAACAATTGCCATTAACTCTGGTTGTTGTTTCTCAGCTAACTGTGCTACCTAATCTATATTGTATAATTTTACTAAGGGGAATATTACAAACACCTTGAAAATTAGCTGAAGTCCAAATTCACTATATCTAAATGTTCTCCCGTGTCTCCCCCTCCCCACCTGTCACCTACAAGTTGCACCCCAAAATAGCAAGTTCTCCTGGAAAATAATACCAAATGCTTATTTCGGGGTTCAAAAACAAATGACAAGATCTTATTTTCATGGAAACATGGTAGGATTTATTGGGCACCAGTTTTAGTTCATATAATATATCTATGAATATAATTGGAAGGGATGTGTGTATGTGAAAGAGAGAAAGAGCGGGGGAGAGAGAGAAAAAAGAGAAATGGAAGGAAGGAAGGAAGGAAGGAAGGAAGAGGGAGAGATACACACAAGAAAGAAAGGAAGGAAGGAATGGGGAGAGAATGAGAAAAGATAGAAAGAGAAAGAGTCTGGTATTTGGGAGGGGAATCATGATGTGCTGGAGGAAGATTCTAGACGCTGACCTGACCATCTTACTGCGCATGTGGAGGAAGGGAGTTTCCCGCCAAGGTTAACTGTCCGGCATTCCATCCTGGTGATGTCTTTTGAAGTTATCTCCCACCTGACAGTTGGGTGCATTATAATTGGACTATGGACTGGGGTGCCAAGGGGAGGGGATTGAATTATACATGATATTCTTTGCTTTCGCGCCTAATTAACCAGATTCAGCTGATCTTTGCTACTGTTCGTTTATAATTAGTAAAAGTACACTTGATTTCAAACAAATGGAGTTGAGCAGTTTCTTTCCTGATTATTAAATGAAGTCACAGCTGACAATAAGCTGAATCTCAATCGCACCCATCCCGGAGCAAACAACTACCGAGGGGGGTGCCCTCACAAGAAGAAAAGAAAATGTCTTTGCATGAAAGTGACCAGGAGGAAGAAGTGGGGGCAGCGGCGGGACCATCTCTAACAGAAAGACTAGCCGAACTAAGAGTAGAAGAACCTGCCGTCCGTCCCAGATGGACTTGGGGTGTGGGACAGAAAGAGGAACCTGAGGAATTACAAGCTGGAGTCACAAGAAGGAAGCCAAAGAAAAAACCAGCGGCTGACTGGAGTGGCACTGGAGAAGAAGACTACAAAATCTCCCACGCCATGAGGCTCCTTGAAGAGGCATGGACTGAACGTCGAATTCGAGAGAGAGATGTGGAAAGGGAACCAACAGAGGAACAGGAGAGAAGGTATTTACTGCCAGGCTTAAGGGAACCTGGAGGGGCCGGAGGGGGATGTGCACAAGAAAACCCAGAACCAGCCTCCCCCACTGCGGCTAAAGACATTCCAAGAGCGGGGGAGCAGGTGACGCCGGATGGCTAAGGTCCCACCCTTAAGCGTAAAATATGATGGAGACCCCAGAGGCCTCGGGTTGTTTATTATTCAGGTCTGGAATTATATGGAAATATATGGGCCTGATTTAGAGACAGATGAAATTAAAGTGAGAATGGTGTTAATGGCCTTGGAGAAGAAAACAGCTGACTGGATGGTTGGGCTACATAAATGCAATTCCCCTCGCCTGAGAAATTTTGATGAATTTATGGCAGCCACGAGAAGAAGGTTCGATGATCCTTTGACCGAGCATCGTGCTAGGCTGAAATTTACGGCCCTTAAACAGGGAAAGAAAAATGTGCCTGACTATGTGCAAGAATTTCAGGAATTGTCAGCCTATATGAGGGGGTGGTCAGAAGAGGCCTTGCTGGATCAATTCGCTGATGGCTTGGATAAAGATGTTTACCAGCAATGCATAAACAGACGCCTTCCCGGTCATTTAGCAACTTGGTATGAAAATGCGGCAGACGTGGAATTGGATTTAATCAGGCTGCATTGCATGAGAGAGGGAGAAGTTGAGAAATCCCCCCCAGCACTTCCTAAACCCCCCCCCCCGCCCCAGGAGTGAAGGCAGGGGAGGTTTTGCAGGCAAAGCCAAGCCTTTCACTTGTTTCCGCTGTGGAAAGGAGGGACATCGTGCTTTGAATTGCCGCATCAAACTGACTCAACCTGCTGCACCCCCCCCCCCCGGAGGTAGGGGAAGCCAGAGAGGACTCCAAGCAAGAGGAAGGAGGCTGCTTTCGCTGCTGAGAATGTGTCTTGACGCTTCGAGCCAGAGGAGGAGGGAGATGGAAGCCCCAGCTCGTCTGACGAATCTGATGATGAGAATTCCCATCACTGGGTAAGTTCATGAGCTGGCCCTATGCTTATCCCAATTGAGCTTAGAGTGCCCTCTTCTGGTGCAACAGAGAAACTTTTAGCTCTATTAGACTCAGGTGTTCCCACTGCATGATAAGCACTGAGATGGTGGAGAAACTGGGCTTAAAATTAAAGACTTTAAAAGTCCCTATTGCTTTTTGCCAAATTGATGGTTCTATTGCAGGAGGCGGCCCTGCTCATTTTTCCACTGAACTCATCGAGATGTGGATGGGCACCCACTAGGAGTTGATAACTTTTATTGTGTGCACCTGGGATGGACCGGCCCCTTATTTTGGGACTCCCCTGGCTCCGTAGATGGAACCCACGCATTAACTGGAGAGAGGGGTGGTTACGTATTCGGACAACCACACCCCCTGAGGGGAAAGTTGAAACTCCGGAGTCTGATACTGCTACCCCCACACTGGCAGCCAGGGGACAGGAGAAAATTGAGGGGGAGGAAAGAATTCTGAAGGAATATTGGGACCTCAAAGATGTTTTTAGGAGAAATCTTCTGATAAATTGCCCCCTCACAGACCCACAGATTGCACTATTGATATTTTACCTGGAGTAAAGCTTCCAAAGCCCCAAATATATTCAATGTCCCCTAGAGAAATGGAGGAAATGAGGAAGTTCATTGATAAAAACTTGGAAAGGGGTTTCATTGAGCCAGCAAGACCCAAGGTAGCAGCGCCAGTATTGTTCAGGGAAAAGAAAGATGGCTCCCTGAGATTGTGTGTGAACTTCAAAAACCTGAACTGCATCTCAGCTCAAAACCTGTACCCATTGTCACTGATGAAGGACATGCTTGCCCAACTGGGGAAGGGCCGTATTTTCACTAAGTTGGACTTAAGAGAAGCGTACTATAGAGTCAGAATTAAAAAGGGGACGAATGGAAAACTGCTTTCAACCGCCCTCTTGGTTGTTTCCAGTTTCGAGTGATGCCGTTTGGCCTACAGGGGGCGCCAGCAGTTTTCATGCAGCTGATTAATGAGGTTTTACATGACCATCTTTACAAAGGAGTTATCGTCTATTTAGATGATATCTTTATTTACACGGAAACACATGAAGAACACGTGAGACTTGTTCACACAGTGCTAAAAAAATTCCAGGCGGCTGAACTCTACGCCAAGTTATCCAAGTGCGAATTCCATCAGGAGAAGGTTGATTACCTGGGCTATCGCATCTCACACAGGGGTATTGAAATGGACCCCGCTAAGGTCAAAGTGGTCACTGAGTGGGAGGCCCCTCGTACACGTAAGCAATTGCAAAAGTTTTTGGGGTTTGCTAATTTCTACCGTCAATTTATTCCTTCCTTTGCTAAGATAGCTCTCCCAATAACTAACCTCCTTAAGTCCAAGGGAGGGGCCAAACCCAAACCTAGCAAGCCGCTGGAATGGACTATGGACTGTCAAGCTGCTTTCGAGACGTTAAAGTGCCTTTTTGCAGAGGAACCAGTTCTCAAACACCCGGACATGGACGAACCTTTTGTAGTCCAAGCTGATGCCAGTGACGTGGCTGAGGGTGCTGTACTACTTCAAGCTAATAGCCAAGGTAAATTACAACCCTGCGCTTACACCTCTCTCAAACTGACCGAGATGGAGAGACATTGGGCCATTTGGGAGAAAGAAGCTTTTGCTGTTCGATGGGCTTTGTCTACGTGGCGCCATTTTCTGGAGGGTGCTAAACATCCTTTCGAGGTGTGGACTGACCATAAAAACTTGGAAGCTTTGAGGACACCCAGAAAACTTTCTCCTAAGCAGATGCGCTGGGCTCAGCATTTCAATAGATTCAATTTTACCTTGAAATACATTCCGGGGGGGGGGGGATTTTATGGCTGATGCTTTGTCCAGACTCCCTCAGTACAACTGTTCTAAACTCAGTGTGGTCCAGCCTGTCTTTCCCGTGAAGAGCCTCGCTGCTCCTGTTGTTACTAGACATCAAGCGACTTCTAAGGTGGAGGTCGCTCAGGACTTTCTTTCTGAACTAAAAAAGGCCCTTACTGGAGATGACTGGTTCCAACAGCACATGAATGAATGCATTATGAAAGATGAATTGCCTTGGATTGGGGCAAAGTTATATGTTCCTCTGTCCATTAGACCCATTGTTCTTCAACGGGCTCATGACTCCCGGATGGCTGGGTATTTTGGATTCGTCAAGACTCTACACCTCGTCAAGCGGCAATTTTGGTGGCCCTCGTTGAAAAAGGACATTGAGGCATATGTTGCCAGTTGTCCCATTTGTGCTGCTCCTAAATGCCCCCCTGGTAAGCCCCAGGGGTTACTCCAGGCAGTGGCTTGCCCAGTGGCCCCATGGAAGGAGATCTCCATGGATTTCATTGTTGAACTTCCTGAGAGTCAGGGACACACTGTTATATGGGTTGTTACGGACTTATTCTCCAAACAAGTCCATTTCATCCCTTGCTCCAAGATCCCCTCTGCTAAATCTCTCGCTAAGATGTTCATCTCTCATATTTATCGCTTGCATGGGGTGCCCAACCACATCATTTCGGACAGGGGTGTTCAGTTCACCTCCCTCTTCTGGAAAGACTTTCTGAAGTGGATTGGCTCCGCCCAGGGGCTAAGCTCCTCCCACCACCTCAGACTAATGGGGCTTGTGAAAGGACTAATTCCGTACTAGAACAATATTTACGTTGTTTCATCAACTACCAGCAGATAATTGGGTGGATTTGTTGCCTCACGCTGAGGTCGCTTACAATAATTCCGTGCACAGTAGCACTGGCTTTACCCCTTTTCGTGTGGTGTTCGGCCAGGATTTTGTACACATTCCTGAGATTCCTCATGAGCAACCGCAAGTGCCATTGCTGTCCGAGTGGAATGACCGGCTTTGGGACATTTGGCCTTTGGCTCTCCGGTCTCTGGATGCTGCGCACTGCGCTCATAAAAAACAGCCTGATAAGAAACGGTCTAAGCCCTATGAGTACAAACTGGTGATCAAGTTTATTTGTCTATCATATTTCTTCAAACACCCCAGAAGTTGAAGAAATTGGGGGCCAAATATGTTGGCCCGTTTCCCATTTTCAAGATCATCAACCTGTTTCTGTCCGACTCCAGTTGCCTAAGCATCTCAGCCGGGTTTACCCTGTTTTTCATGTTAATCTCCTGAAGCCTCTCTGCACTTCTGCTTTGAAACCACCTCTCCCTCTTCCACCCGCTCCGCTTTTGATTGAGGGTGAGCAACATTTCAAGATCCGTGAGATTCTGGACTCTCGTAAACGGCGAAACCGTGTTCAGTACCTGGTGGCTTGGAAGCATTTTCCCCCATCTCACACTGAATGGGTTGACGGGTCCCATGTTCGAGCGCCTTGTCTGCTCTGTAAGTTCTACTCTGCCTACCCTGACAAACCCTGATTGTTGGACAATCTCCTAATTTTTCTTTTCTTTTGTTTTTTGGTTTTTTTCTCTCCCTTCCCCTTTCTCTCTTTTGTGTATTGTTGTGTGTCTGTTTGTTTGTGTTCTTTTTGTTTCTGCAGGTCTGACCGCCTTTTTTTGGAGGAGAGCCGGATGTCAGCCTCTGTTTTGCTGCTGCTTCGGCTGCCATTGTAACGGGAAGGGGGGGCTGGTATTTGGGAGGGGAATCATGATGTGCTGGAGGAAGATTCTAGACGCTGACCTGACCATCTTACTGCGCATGTGTAGGAAGGGAGTTTCCCGCCAAGGTTAACTGTCCAGCATTCCATCCTGGTGATGACTTTTGAAGTTATCTCCCACCTGACAGTTGAGTGAATTATAATTGGACTATGGACTGGGGTGCCAAGGGGAGGGGATTGAATTATACATGATATTCTTTGCTTTCACACCTAATTAACCAGATTCAGCTTAGCTTTGCTACTGTTCATTTATAATTAGTAAAAGTACACTTGATTTCAAACAAATGGAGTTGAGTGGTTTCTTTCCTGATTATTAAATGAAGTCGCAGCTGACAAAGAGAGAAAGAAAGAAAAAAGAAAGAAAAAGAAAGTAGGAGAGAGATTAAAAAAGAAAGAAAGAAAGAAAGAAAGAAAGAAAGAAAGAAAGAAAAAGAAAGCAAACTTATGACCACAATTGAGCCCAAAATTTTGGTTGCGAAGCAAAAGTGTTGTTAAGTGAGTTTCACCACATTTTCCAAGTTGGCCACACTCACTCAGTCACATGACTGCCAAGCCACTCCCACCTGGTCACATGACCGCCAAGACACTTCCACAAAATAGGCCACACCTACAGAATAGGTTCTAAAAAAATTGAAACCCACCACTAGTGTGGGTGGTGTATGGGTTTGAGGTCTAATTGAGAATATGACTTCTCTTTTTAATAGGCTAATGTGAAAGACTGGGTGTACTTGTTTGAGTGTTTTGTGGAGTGCTAATTCTACTGTTACTGGGTTGATGATCCTAGTGATTTGGAATGGACCCATTTCCCATTTTGGCCCTAATTTATTTGAGGGCTGCAGTGTTTGTAAAAATTTTGTGAATAAGTATACTCTGTCACCTATTCGGAAAGGTTTTGGTTGTGTTCTCTTCTTGTCTGCTTAGAGTTTAAATATTTCTCTAGCATCCTTTAGTGCTAATTTAACTACTGGCCAAGTGTTTTGTAGGGTTTCCATCCATTCATTCAGGGAGGGTATGGTGGGTGTTTCTGTTGGTAGTTCTGGCATAGGGGTGAAATCTTGGCCTTTAGCTACTTTAAAAAGGGTGTAGCCTGTGCTGGAGTGTATGGAATTGTTGAATGCCACCTCTGCAAAAGGTAATAGTTCAGTCCAGTTATCTTGTTGATAATTAATAAAACACCTTAAATATTGCTTTAACATTACATTTGGTTTTTTTTCAAATTGGATATTGGTCATCGGGTGATGAGATGGGCGGTGCCAAGTAGTGTTAGGAGCACCCTCCAAAATTTTGATGGGAATTGAATGCCCCTATCAGAAATGATCCTGTGTGGAGCTTTATGTAAATGATAAATCAGGAATAATTTTGCTAAGGCTTTGGCTGTTGGGATCTTTTGACAAGGAATAAAATGAGTTTGTTTAGAAAATAGGTCTGCTATGACCCAAATAACAGTGTTCCCTGTGCTCTCTGGCAATTCTTCTATAAAGTCCACATAGCTCTCTCACTCCAGGGTGCTGAAGGTTCAGCTACTATTTGTAACAGTCCTGGGGTTTTCCCTTGCCATCTTTTTGCAGCAGCGCAAATAGGACAGCTAGCCACAAAGTTTTCAATTTCTTTTTTCAATGATGGCCACCAGAATTGTCTTTTAATGAGGTGCAATGTTTTGACAAATCCAAAATGACCAGCCAGTTTACAGCCGTGGCAGCATTTCATAAGGTCCAATCTTTGGCTGGCTAGTACATATAACTTTCCTTCCACCCATGCTAAGTTCTCTTTGATGAGGCAGAGGTTTTTGTGGTTTAAGAACCACTCGTCATTGCTTAAGGCTTGCTTAAACACATTTGTGTGGTTGCGTTATTGGTAGTTCCTTGTTTGGTCTGTGATCTAGTAATTACTTAAGCTTCTACTTGATTATCCTGAAGGATTGGTCTGATTACTTCAGGCTTTGTGCTGTTGTATTGTGGTTTCCTTGATAGGACATATTCTAAGAAGTCTTTTTCCCCAGGGAGATACTTAAAGGTAAAATCAAAACGCTTGAAATATTGAGCCAACCTGACTTGTTTTAGGGAGAGTTTCCTAGGGGTTTTTAGAGCTTCAAAATTCTTGTGATCAGTCCAGACTTTTAAAAGGATCTTACTGCCCTCTAAGAATTGTCTCCACATGAGAAGTGCCCAGCAAACTGCATAAACTTCCTTTTCCCAGATACCTACTTTTGCTCAGTTTCTATTAGTTTTTTGGATGTATAGGCACAGGGTTGCAGCTGTCCCTGCTCATTTGTTTGCAATAGCACTGCCCCTGTTGCCACATCACTTGCATCCGCTTGTATTACAATTGGTTTCTATGTGTTGGGGTGTTTTAAAACTGGTTCAGCTGAAAAAAGCCACTTGAGTTTCTCAAATGCAGCTTGGCATTCCATTATCCAGTTCAAGGTCTATTTAGGTTTTGATCTCCCCACTCCTTTTGTTTTTAGGAGGTTGGTTATAGAAAGGGCTATTTGAGCAAATGCAGGAATAAATTGGCAGTAAAAGTTAGTAAATCCCAGGAAACATTGTAGTTGCTTGCATGTGTCAATTACTGCTTGGACCTTTTGGGGATCCATTTCTATTTCTTGATGTGAGGTGTGATATCTCAGGTAGTCAATCTTTTCCTGGTGGAATTCGCATTTGACTTAGAACTTTGTTGTGCTGAGTTTATTTAGAACCACCCTGAGTAGTTTTACATGTTCTTCTTTTGTCTCCGTATAGATTAAAATGTCACCAGGTAAACCAGGACCACTTTATATAAATGTTCATAGAGCACTGGGGCTCCTTGCAATCCAAAAGGAAGTGCCTTAAATTGGTAGCAGCCCTGTGGTTTGTTAAATGCTGTTTTCCACTCGTTTTCTTACCTTATTCTTATTCGATAATATGCCTATCTCAAATCCAGCTTTGAAAAGATTTTTTCTTGTGAGAAGTGTGCCAACATGTCCTTGATAAGGGGGAGGGGGTACATGTTTTGCATACTTACTGTATTTAAATTCCTATAATCTATGCATAATCTCATAGAGGCATCTTTTTTTTCTCTGAAAAGTACTAGGGCTGCGATTTTTGGGCGTGCTGGTTCAATAAACCCCCTTTTCAGGTTTTTGTCAATGAAAGCTCTTAATTATATCAGTTCTCTAGGGGACATGCACTACATCTTTGGTTTGGGAACTTTTGCCAAGGTGGCGCAGTGGTTAAATGCAGTACTGCAGGCTACTGCTAGATCAGCAGGTCAGCGGTTCAAATCTCACCGGCTCAGGGTTGACTCAGCCTTCCATCCTTCCGAGGTGGGTAAAATGAGGACCCAGATTGTTGGGGGCAATATGCTGACTCTCTGTAAACCGCTTAGAGAGGCCTGAAAGGCCTATGAAGCGGTATATAAGTCTACTGCTATTGCTATTGCTCCTGGCAGGATTTTGATTGTGCAGTCGGTGGCACAGGGGGAGGGGAGTTCATTGGATGCCTTTTTGCTGAAAACTTCAGCTAGGTCTCTGTATTCCTTTGGTATATCCCAGTTTGGTGTTCCCCAACTGGGCATCACCATTTTTCAGTCACCCCACCTTTCCAGTTTCCCTTTTTATCATCAGCAAAAGTTACCCCTAACTGAAATCTGATCAACCCTTGTCTCCAGTTAATTTTGGGATTCCATTTTCTCAGCCATACTAACACCAATACTAATGGCCATTCCATGCCTGGTGCCACCACAAATGTCACTGTCTCTTTGTGATTTTACATAGTTATTTGTAGGGACTTGGTGGCAAACATGGCAGGTTCTCCCCCAGATATTTATCTGTCTAATTGACAAAATTCAATTGGAGTCTTTAGTCTCCTTAGATTTATTCCCAGGTTCCCTACTAGGGTGGGACTTATCAGGCAACTTGTGCATCCTGAGACTAGAAAAGCAGAGTTTTACTTCTGTCTTGACTGGGTATAAACAGTCTAAGGGTGAGGGTAAGTGGTTCAATTGGATTGTTTATCAGAAGTTCTTCTTCTGGGTTGCTTTCTGTGAAAGTTGGTTCCTCTGGTTGGATTTCTGGAGTTTCGGTCCCCAAGAGGTGGTGGTCCAGGAACTCAATGGTTACCTTGCCTCACAGGGCATTTCCTTCCCTTGGGGGGTTAGCTTTGTGGGGTTTCCCCAACAGGTGGTCTGCTTTCCTCACCGGCACTCTGCAGCTCAGTGCCCCCCCTTCCCGCACTTAAAATAAGCCGGCGACCTCAGGGCAAAGAGTGGGTGGCAAATAGAATTGTTCTCTTTTCCCCTGGGGTGAGGATCTCTTCCTCGAACCGGTGACACAGTGCCATCATGGATCTGTCAAAGTTTCTTTTTTTTATTTCAGAATTATTTTATTTTTCATTTTTCATTTTCATACACTCACATGTATACACCATACTGTATTAAACAATAATTGCATCAATTCCTCTTGTCAAGAATGCCCCAGAAAACAAAAGCCCAATATACCTCTTCCATTTTCCATTAACCTCTTTCTTCCACCACCCTCCAACTTTCTATCTTCCCTCCATCATCCCCCTCTACCCTACTTCCCCTCCCCCTCTACCACTCCTCTCTCCAGATCCGCTCCCCCCTTCCTTTTCGCCTTCCCCCCCACCCTCTCTCCCATCCCTCTCTACCCATCCTTCTTCTTTCCTACTCCTCCTCCCCTTGGTGTATTTCCAGTATATGTTAATGTACTTGGCTTATCCTATTTTTAAAGAAAAATTAAAGAAAAGCAGTATACATGTGAAGTGACATTGCATTGAAATCTAACACATCGTGTCTAGCCTAATATATATCCCTCCCTCCCCCCACCCTCCACCCCTCCCCCCACCTCCTCCCCCCCCCCGACTTCCCAGAACCCGTACACGGTATAGATTTTTAACAAACACAGTCTAAAATCTGAGAAAAAAGAAATAAAAAAATTAATAACATCTCTACATTGATCTTAGCTTCTTCTTGCTAAGCTAACTTTAAACAATTTCAATCATTCCTGATCTTAAGCATAGGCTAACTGGAATTTCTTAGTCCCGTATTTATTTTGTATATAATCAATCCATTTTTTCCAGTCTCGTTTACATCTCTCATTTGAGTGATCTTTAAGATATGCCGATATTTTAGCCACCTCGGCTAAATTTGTAACTTTCAATGTCCATTCTTGAGTTGTAGGCAGGTCTTCCTTCTTCCAGTATTGCGCCACCAACAGTCTTGCTGCCGTTATTAAGTGCAGGATCAAGTTAGTCTTTATCGCTGTAAAGTCAGTACTTATACCTAGCAAAAATAACTGAGGAGTAAACTTTATCCTTCCTTTAAAGATATTTTGCATAATCCACCATATTTTTATCCAAAATACCTTAACCTTTTGGCAAGTCCACCATATATGGAAATAGGTAGCATCGAGAGAACCACATCTCCAACATTTGGGTTGTAAATTCGGATACATAGAAGCCAGCTTTTTAGGGTCTAAATGCCATCTATAGAACATCTTGTAAAAATTTTCTCTCACGTTTTGAGCTTGTGTAAATTTCACATTTCTTACCCAAAGTTTTTCCCATGTATCCAACATTATTGGTTCTTCAATATTTTGAGCCCACTTTACCATACAATCTTTAACTAACTCTGTTTCCGAATCTATCTGTATGAATACATTATATATCCTCTTTATATGCATTAAACTTTGATCTCTTATTTGTTTAAAAAAGTTGTCCTCAATTTGGACAAAACCAATTTTTTGATCTATTTTCCACCTGGCCTGTAATTGCCCATACTGGAACCATGTTTGAACTGCCTTCTCCTCTTTTAATACCTCTAAGGATTTTAATTGTAGTGCCCCTCCTTCCAAAATAAGAAGCTGTCTATAAGTAATTCTATCCTGTTTTTGTGCTGTATTTATATTTTCAATTGCATGTCTAGGAATTGCCCACATAGGTATCTTATCATTTAATTTATGTTGATATTTTTTCCAAACCCACAGTAAAGCATTTCTTAAAATATGACTTTTAAAGTTTTTGTCCAGTTTTTTGTTAAATAACAAGTAAGCATGCCAACCATATACCAGATCATATCCCTCAAGGTTCAGTATCCTATCATTAGTTAAATTGATCCAATCACTAATTACGGACAACACCACTGCATCATAATATAGTTTTAAATTGGGTAGTTTCAAGCCTTCCCTCTCACGTATATCTTGCATTATTTTCAGCTTTACTCTCGGCTTCTTTCCTGCCCATACAAATTTATTGATACCCTTCTGCCATTCTAAAAGATTCGCATCTTTTTTAAGTATAGGTAAAATTTGGAAAAGAAATAAAATTTTTGGTAAGATATTCATTTTCACTGCCGCGATTCTTCCCAGCAAAGATAAGTGTAACTTCTCCCATTTTTTCATCTCTATCTGTATTCTATGCCAGAGTGGTTCATAATTATACTTATATAATTTCCCATTTGAGATTGAAATATTAACTCCAAGATATTTAACCTTGACTACCTCACATCCTAACATTCCTTCTAATTCCTCCTTTTGTTTAGTATTCATATTTATGGCTAATATTAAAATCCCAATTTGATATGTTGATCTCTGACCAGGTAGCCACTAGTTTGTTATATGCAAAACACAATACTTTCTGTAATGCAAATAAACCTGGCAAGTGGTTAGCTTATCAGATTAGGGAAAAAAAGAAAATTTGAAATATTTATGGCTAATATTTTTGTTTTCCCTAAGTTTATTTTAAAACCAGACACTTGACCATATTGATTAATTGTATTCATTAAAACCATACTGGATTCCTGCGGTTGTTCCAATATTATGACCAAATCATCCGCAAAGGCCCGCATTCTGTATTCTTGTGCCTAACCTTAATTCCTTTTAGGCTCTCCAAGCCCCGTATTTTATTCAATAATACTTCCAAAGTTATAATAAACAATAGTGGGGACAGCCCTGTCTTGTACCCTTTCCAATTTGAAAGGATTCTGTTAAACTTCCATTGACTATAATTTGAGCTGTTTGCTGTTGATATATTGCTTTGATTGCTTGTAAAAAACAGTATCTTCAGCAAAAATTGCCAATTAACTCGATCAAAGGCTTTCTCAGCATCCAGAAATATAAACGCAGCAGGGATTTGATTATTCTTTCCCAAGTATTCTAATGCATTAATAATTAATCTAACATTACTTTTCATCTGTCTCCCTTGTATAAAACCTTTTTGATCAGCGTGTATCAATTGTTGGATAACCAGCATTAACCTATTTGCTAGTATTTTAGTAAAAATTTTGTAGTCTACATTAAGTAATGAAATAGGTCTGTAGTTTTTTGGTTGAGTAGTATCTTGATCTTCTTTGGGTATCAAAGATATAAAGGCTGTCTTCCATGAAGGAGGTACCTTACCTTCCATTTGAATCTTATTAAATAATTCTCTAAGAGGTTCTACCATTTCCAACTGTAAGTTTTTATAGTAAGCCACTGTCAAGCCATCTGTGCCTTCCCTGGCTTTAACTGTTTAATTACCTGTAAAATTTCCCCTGAGGTTATTGGTTGATTCAACTTTTGCCTGTACTCTTCTCTAACTAGGGGTATTTTCTCTTTATCTAAGTATTTGTCTATGTCTAAACCCTTAATTTTGTCCCCTTTATACAATTCTTTAAAGAATTCCCGGAATGCCTTTTGAATCTCCTCCTGTTGAAACACCTCCTTCCCTCTATAAATCAATCTGGTTACATTTCGAGTTTTCGTTTTTTTCCTAAGCTAACCATCTGCCCGGTTTATTTGCCCGGTTTATTTGCATTACAAAAAGTATTGTGTTTTGCATATAATAAACTAGTGGCTACCTGATCAGAGATCAACATATCAAATTGGGATTTTAATATAGTAATTGCTTCCTTAACCTTTGTATCGCCTGGATTCAATGTTAACGCCAACTCCTTCCCTTTAATTTCCTCTTCCAATTCTTTTCGTTTCAGCCCTTGTTTATGTCTATGTATTTTGTTTATATTCTTCAGTACTCCTCTCATATACGCTTTGCTTGCATCCCATACAAATTCCATAGGTGTACCCTTATTCATATTCAGAACAAAGTATTCAGATAACAATTTTTTACAATCATTAATGTACTTCTCATATCTAAATAAGTTTTCATTCAGCCTCCAAGACCTTCTTGCCTGCACTATCCTTCCCAATTCTATCCAAACTAGGTTATGATCCTAAAGGACCCTCGCCGCAATCTTTGTCTTCTTCACCCTAAAAAGTAAATCATTAGTGATTAGTATAAAATCAATCCTTGAAAAGGATTGATGTCTATCAGAAAAGAAGGTGAAATCATATTCCTCTGCGTTTCTTTCTCGCCAAATATCTCTCGATTCAAAGTTGTCCATCATGTCAAAAAAAGGTTTGGGTAGCTTAGCTCGCATTTTAGTATTAGGGCGAGAGGTCTTCTTATCTCTTTTAGTGTCAATCACGTCGTCCCAGTCACCCAATAGTATACAAGACTTATAGTCCCACTGTACTAATTTAGCGTGAAGATTTCTATAGAATCCGTCTTGCTGTTGATTAGGAGCATAAATTCCCAAAAGTAATGTCTTTTTCCCTTCTAAGACTAGGTCTAGCGCGATATCTTCCAAAGGGATCTGCTTCAATTAGTTCAGTCTTAATGTCTTTTCTTAAGTATACAACTATACCATTTTTCTTTTCCGTAGCAGAGGTCACAAAATGTTGACCAAGTTTGGGGTTAAACAAATATTTTTGATCAGTTGATTTGATATGAGTTTCTTGTAGACAAATTATATCATTCTTGAACTGTTTAAGATAGTGGAATATTTTCTTTCTCTTCTGTGGAGAGTTCAGTCCATTGACATTCCATGTTAAAATCTTAGTTGTCATCTTTGGTTAGCTGAAGCTTTTTCAGAGCCTCCTGCATGGCCCGTTTAACCTTTGGCCTAGCTCCTCCCATGGCTTCTGAGGTTGTTGCTGTGGCTCCTTGATCGATAGCCAGTAGCTGTTGTGGTTGTTGCATTTTAACTTGTTGCTCCATTCGTCTAGTAATCATACGGCTAGGTCTCTGTTCCTTAACACCTTGCGCTTCTAGAGGAGAGAGATGATCCATCTTATCTGGTAGTTGTATGATTTGCTGTCTGTCTTGTCTTTCTTGTGATCTTTCTCTGGGTCCAGAAGGTGCAGGATGTCCAACCTTCAAAATATTATGGTAGAAATCTCGGGCTTTTCATACGGAGTTGAGACGATATCTTTGCCTGTCCAGTGTGAGTATGATGCCAAATGGCGCGTCCCATCTGTACTGTATCTGATGATTTCTAAGTTCTTCAACTAAAAAGGCATAATCTCTCCTGGCTGTTAGCATTTGAGGTGGTATCTCTTTCAAAACAGTCAGATCTTGACCCCCAATCTGGAGCTTAGTTTTATAAGACTCTTGTAATATCGTGTTTCTGAGCTCTCTTGTAGTGAAATATATAACAATGTCTCGAGGAAGCTACTTCTGCTTTGCCACCCAAGAGTTCACACGATAAACTTTATTGATTTGCCAGTCAAGCCCCTGTCTTCCCACCAGATTATCAAAAGCTTCTGAAAGAATCTGTTTCAGGTTTTCCTGTTTTTCTTCACGCAACCCCCTTACTCTTAATGCCAGCTCCATTTGTCTGTACTGTATCATAATAATTTCTTTTTCAGCATTTTCAACTTTTTGTTGCACCACCTCTATTTTCGATGTCAAATTAGTATTAGCTTGATTAAGATCCTCTAAACTATCTTCAACTCCTGAAACATGTTCTGTCAGTACAGTTACAAGCCCCAGCATATCGTCTTTAATTTTAGCAACCCTGGCATCAATTTTATCATACAAGTCCTCCTTAAGTTCTTTTATCTCCTCTTTTATCTCCCCTTTTATCTCCTCTTTAAAATCTTTCAGTTTGTTTTCCACTTTAATTGTCAGCATGTTATGAGCTTCACTCAGTTCTCTCAGGAAGAGTTCTGTCATTAGTAACTCTCCAGTAGGGGGCATAGAGAGCGGTGGCTGCGACTTTGTACCAAGTATTGTCGATTTGCTTCTGAGGCTGAAGGAGAGGGTTTCAGATTAGGATTTGGTTTTGAGGCCATTCCAAGTTTTATCTTCAAGCAATTAGGAAGACTCTACTGGCCCGCTATACAGTTGTGGAAAGAGGTACTAAATCACCCCTTTATTTTGAGGTTTTTTAAAAAAAACTTCATAGGACTTTGCAGAAGGTTTCAAAAAATAAGCATTGTAATGAAACAGTTCAGCATATTCATCACCGTTTTGAATGTCTCTATATTAGCAGAGTCTTTTAAAAGTGAAACTAATTAGTAAAGATCTGTTGGCCAGCTGTGAGGCAAAATAATAAATCACTCCATTCCTTTGAAGTTTTGAAACTCCGTAAAACTAGATAAGCATTGTTACTCAGCAATTCAACTGGCTCGTCGCCATTTTAAGTGCCTCTTTAAATAGATAAAATAACGGACGAGGATCTTGTAAAAAAGAAGCTAGGATTTAAATAAACAATTAATGCTCTCGCATACGAGTTCTGCTTGTTTTGAAATCAAGTAATTCAATCTTTGTTCTGAGTGGGAGGGATGCTTACTTTGTGCTGCAAAGCAGCTGGAGATTTCCAGCATGGAACAGTTCTGCTTTCAGCTGGCCCCCCTCTCTCTTCGCAGACACAGAAGCTGCAAAGATCAGAAAGGCATTTGCTTGACAAAACTTCTCTCCTTCCCTTCTTGCCCGAAGAGTAAGGTGTCTGTCAGATGTCTGATAGATGATCATCTAAACAGATAATGCAACTGGTAATTCGGGAGCAACTATGTTTAGCTGCTTCTGTCAGTAAGTCCCGCCCAGGAAGTCGAGAGATGATAACTTTTATTGTAGTCCCAGGAATAGACTGGCCCCTTATTTTAGGACTCCCCTGGCTCCGAAAATGGAACCCACGCATTAACTGGAGAGATGTGTGGTGACGAATTTGGTTGGCCACACCCCCTGAGGGTAGGATGGAGGATCCGGAGCCAGATAAAACTGGCCCCAAACTGGCAGCCAGAGGGCAAGAAGGAATTGTGGGGGAGGAAAGGATCCCGAAGGAATATTATAGCAATAGCAATAGCAATAGCAGTAGACTTATATACCGCTTCATAGGCCTTTCAGGCCTCTCTAAGCGGTTTACAGAGAGTCAGCATATTGCCCCCAACAATCTGGGTCCTCATTTTACCCACCTCGGAAGGATGGAAGGCTGAGTCAACCCTGAGCCGGTGAGATTTGAACCGCTGACCTGCTGATCTAGCAGTAGCCTGCAGTGCTGCATTTAACCACTGCGCCACCTTGGCTCCTGAAAGATGTTTTCAGTGAAAAATCTTCTGATAAGTTGCCCCCTCACAGGGCCACCAATTGTACCATTGATATTCTACCGCGGGTGAAGCTCCAGAAACCCCAAATTTATTCAATGATCCCTAGGGAGATGGACGAAATAAGAAACTTCATTGATAAAAACTTGGAAAGGGGCTTCATTGAACCAGTGGGACCCAAAGTAGCAGCCCCAGTGTTATTCAGAGAGAAGAAGGATGGCTCCTTTCATTTATGTGTTAATTTTAAAAATCTTAACTGCATTTCTGCCCAAAACCTCTACCCTTTACCACTGATTAAGAACATGCTGGCGCAACTAGGGAAGGGGAGGATTTTTACTAAATTGGACCTGCGGGAAGCATATTATTGGGTCAGAATTAAGGAGGGAGACAAGTGGAAGACTGCATTCAACTGCCCCCTTGGTTGCTTCCAATTTCGAGTAATGCCGTTTGGCCTCCAGGGGGGGAGGCAGCGGTCTTCATGCAGTTAATTAATGCAGTTTTACATGACCATCTTTACAAGGGCGTGATGGTCTATCTAGACGATATCCTTATTTACACAGAAACACGTGAAGAACAAATGAAGCTTGTCTGCACAGTTCTCAAGAAACTACGTGCAGCAGAACTATATGCCAAATTATCCAAGTGCGAATTTCATCAGGAGAGGGTGGATTACCTGGGCTATCGAATCTCCCACAAAGGGATAGAGATGGACTTGGCAAAGGTTAAAGCTGTCACCGAATGGGAAGCCCCACGGACACGTAAGCAGTTACAGAGGTTTTTGGGATTTGCTAATTTCTATTGTCAATTTATTCCCTCTTTTGCTAAGATTGCTCTACCAATCACTAACCTCCTAAAGTCAAAAGGAGGGGCAAAGCCCAAACCTAGCAAACCTTTGAACTGAACTATGGAGTGTCAGGCTGCTTTCGAGAAATTGAAACGCCTGTTTGCAGAGGAACCGGTCCTAAAACACCCAGACATGGACGCACCTTTTGTGGTCCAGGCTGATGCTAGTGATGTGGCAGTGGGGGAAGTGCTGCTTCAGGCAAATGCACAAAGGAAATTACAACCCTGCACTTACACCTCTCACAAGCTAACCGACACTGAGAGATGCTGGGCTATTTGGGAGAAGGAAGCTTTTGCTGTTCGTTGGGCTTTGATGACCTGCCGTCACTTTCTAGAGGGCGCAAAACACCCTTTTGAGGTGTGGACTGAAAATAAGAATGTAGAGGCATTGAAAACCCCCAGGAAACTATCTCCCAAACAGATGTGCTGGGCACAACATTTCAATAGGTTCAATTTTACTTTGAAATACATTCCGGGAGGGAAGAATTTTATGGCTGATGCTTCGTCCAGGCTTCCGCAATACAACAGTTCAAAGCTCAGTGTTGTCCAACTTGTCATACCCATGAGAAGTCTGGCTGCTCCTGTTGTCACCAGGGGTCAGACGACCTCTAAGTTAGAGGTCATACAGGACTTTGTCGCTGAACTCAAAGCGGCTCTTACAAATGATGAGTGGTTCCAGCAACATATGAATGAGTGCACCATGAAAGATGGACTTGCTTGGATTGGTGCTAAATTATACGTGCCTACATCCCTTAGATCCACGGTCCTTCAACGGGCTCAGGACTCTCACATGGCCGGACACTTTGGGTTCATCCAAACCCTGCATCTCGTTAAGAGACAATTTTGGTGGCCTTCATTGAAAAAAGACATTGAATCTTATGTGGCTAGTTGCCCCACTTGTGCCGCTGCAAAATGCCCTCTGGGAAAATGCCAGGGGTTGCTCCAGGCGGTAGCCCACCCAGAAGCCCTGTGGAAAGAGATCTCTATGGATTTCATTGTTGAACTTCCGGAGAGTCAGGGAAATACAGTGATCTGGGTTGTTACCAACTTATTCTCCAAGCAGGTTCATTTTATTCCTTGCTCCAAGATCCCATCCGCCAAATCCCTGGCTAAGATATTCCTCTCACATATCTATCGCTTGCATGGGGTTCCGGACACATCATTTCGGATAGGGGTGTCCAGTTCACCTCACTATTTTGGAAAGAATTCCTGAAACTGATTGGCTCCGCCCAGGGTTTGAGCTCCTCCCACCATCCTCAGACTAATGGGGCCTGCGAGAGGACTAACTCTGTGCTGGAACAATATCTCCCTTGTTTCATCAACTACCAGCAAGATAATTGGGTGGAATTGTTGCCTCATGCTGAGGTGGCATACAACAATTCAGTGCACAGTAGCACAGGCTTTACCCCTTTCCAGGTTGTTTACGGACATGATTTTGTTCCCATCCCCGAGATTCCTCATGAGAAACCACAAGTGTCCTCCCTCTGCGAGTGGAGTGATTACCTTCGGGAGATGTGGCCTTTGACGCACCGCGCGCACAAGAAACAGGCAGATAGGAAAAGGTCTAAACCTAATGACTATAAAGTTGGTGATCGTGTTTATTTATCCACTAAGTTTCTTCAGACGACTCAAAAGTCTAAGAAATTGGGTCCAAAATACGTTGGCCCGTTTCCAATTGTCAAAGTCATCAACCCTGTTTCCGTCCGTCTCCAATTACCTAAGCATCTCAACTGGGTTTATCCTGTTTTTCATGTTAATCTCCTGAAACCGGAACGTACTTCTCCATTGAGGGCTCCTTTTTGGCCTCCTCCCGCCCCACTTTTGATTGAGGGTGAGCAGCATTTTGAGGTCCGGGAGATTTTGGACTCTCGTAAACGGAGGAACCGTATTCAGTATCTTGTAGCTTGGAAATATTTTCCCCCTTCTCACACTGAATGGGTTGATAAATCCCATGTGCGAGCTCCTCGTCTGCTCCGCAAATTCTACTCTACCTACCCAGACAAACCCTGACCTCTCTGTGGATTTCTAATTTCCCCCCTTTCCCCTTTTCTCTTCTATGTCATGTTGTTCGTTTGTTTGTCTGTGTTCTTTCGTTTCTGCAGGTGTGACCGTCCTTTTCTGGAGGAGGGCCGGATGTCAGCCTCTGCTTCGCTGTTGCTTTTCAGCTGCCATTGAAACAGGGAGGGGGGCATGGTATTTGGGAGGGGAATCATTATGTACTGGAGGATTGTTATTAGGAGTTATTCTGACCATCTCTCTGCGCATGTGGAAGAAGGGAGTTTCCCACTGAGGCCAACTATCCAGCATTCCAACTTGATGATGATTTTTGAAAACATCTCCCACCTGACAGTCGGGTGAATTATTATTGGACTATGAACTGGGGTACCAACGGGAGGGATTGAATCATACATGATATCTATTGCTTTCGCACCTTTTTACTCAGCTTTGCTTTGCTTCTCATCGTTTGTAATTAGTAAAAGTACACTAAATTTTGAACCATGGAGTTGAGTGGTTTCTTTCTTGATTATTAAACGAAGTGGCACCTGACACCCTCTGTCTGAGATAATTCTTCGGGGTACTCCATACAGGCGATAGATGTGCTTCAGGAACAGTTTGGCCAGCTTGTGAGCTAAGGGTAGTCCTCTGCAGGGTATGAAGTGTGCTTGTTTGGGGAACAGGTCTAATACAATCCAAATCACTGCCCCCCCCCCCAGTTTTTGGCAACCCTACTATAAACTCCATCTCCTCCCATTGCCTCATTGGCTCTGCTACTGTTTGCAGCAGTCCGGGGGAGAGGGTTGTTTCCTGGTCGTCTCTTCATTGTGGCACAGATGGTGCAACTTTTCACATAACTATCCACATCTTTCTTTATGCCGGGCCATCAGAACTGCCTCCGGGCTAAGTGTAAAGTCTTCAGGAATTCAAAATAGCCTGCCGGTTTGTCATCATGGCTCCTCTGGAGAATTAGGGTGTGTAGGGATTCCAGGATGTAGAGTTTTGTCCCCTTCCATGTGAGGTCATCTCTTTTTGTCAAGATGTGTTGGTTATTTCAGAACAAGGGGTCTGCTAGCAGTTCATTTTTGAGTCTCATGGTTAGGTCGCCTGCTGGTTGGTCTTGCCAGTCACAGCATTGTCATCTGGTGGTCACTTGGTCAGCTGTTTAGGTAGAGGGAATGATGGCATAGCCCAATTGCTACCATTCACATTTGTACTGGGACATGCTGGAGAGGGCATCAGTTAGAAAGTTCCTTCTCCCTGGAATGTGCTTTAGTATGAAGTCGAAATGGTTGAAGTATTGAGCCCATCGGACTTCTTTGGGTGACAGTTTCTGTGGAGTCCTGAGAGCCTCCAAATTTTTGTGGTCAGTCCAGACTTCGAGCGGCTTCTGGCCCCCCTTTCAACAGGTATCTCCAGGTTAGCAGTGCCCATCTCACCGTGAAAGCCTCCTTTTCCCATACAGCCCATCATCTCTCTGTGTGAGCTTGCGGGAGTTGTAAGTGCAGGGTTGTAAATTTCCTTGGCTGTTTCTTTGGAGTAGCACCATTCCCACTGTCATATCACTGGTGTCTGCTTGGATCATGAAGAGTTGCTCGGGGTCAGGATGCTTCAGTACCGATCACTTTGCAAACATTTCTTTTAGTGTTTTGAATGCCTTTTGGCAGATTAGGTCCCCCTGTAGAGGTTGTCCCAGGCAAGGTTTTGTTCCTGGGCTCCCTGTCTTTACGAGGTCTGTCATGGGTTTGGCAATCTTCACAAAGGAAGGGATGAATTGCCTATAGAAGTTCGCGAACCCTAGGAAGCTTTGTAGCTGTCTGCAGGTGCGAGGGGGTTGTTAGCCTAGGACAGCTTGTATTTTGGCTGGGTCCATCTCTATTCCCTCATTTAACACTTAGTATCCCAGGTAGTCTAGCCGTGCATAGTGGAATTCATATTTTGATAGCTTGACATACAGGTTGGCTGCCAGAAGTTTTTCCAGTACCTGTTGGATCAGGGGTATGTGGTCATTCATGGTCTCCGTGTAGATGAGGATGTCAATCAAGAACCCCCTTGCTCATGCAACACCTCGTTTATTTACTGCATGAACACTGCTGTGGCTCCTGCAGTCCAAAAGGCATCCCTTTGAATTGGAAGCTCCCTAGGGGGCCATTGAATGCTGTTTCCACTCACCTCCTTCCCTGATCCATATTCAGTAGTATGCTTCTTTGAGGTCCAGTTTGGTGAAGACTTCTCCCTTCACCAGGGAGATAGCATGTCCTTCATTGGGGGCAGAGTGGGTATAGGTTGGGTATGCACACTGCATTGATTCCTCTAAAGTCTTATAGTTCGGTCTTTTTTTTCTTAGAAGAGGACTGGCACCGTGACCTGTGGCTTGGCTGGCTTGATGAACCCTCGTGCTAGGTTTTTGTCTATGTACCATATTTTTCAGACTATAAGATGCACCTTTTTCCCTCCCAAAATGGGCTGAAAATATGGGTGTGTCTTATACACTAAATACAACATTTTTGCCTACTGAAACCCCACCCCTTCACCAAAATGGCCATGCATTGCCTTTAGGAGGCTTTCAGAGTGCTCCTGGGGGCTGGGGAGGGCAGAAATGAGCGAAAAATGGGCCATTTGTTGCTCAACTTTGCCCTCCCCCCCCCAGCCCCCAGGAGCACTCTAGAAGCCTCCTAAAGGCTATGCATCCCCTTTTTTTGACAAAAATGGGCCCGTTTTCATTAAAAAGGGCTGTTTTTTTCTTGTTTTGGGGGGACACCCCCCAAGAGCACTCTACAAGCCTCCTAAAGGCTATTTATGCCCTCTTTTTTTGAAAAAAAATGGGCCCATTTTAGCAAGAAACAGGTCATTTCTGGGAGGTCTGCAGTGTGCAAAAACTTTTTTTAAAATTTGTCTCTTCAAAATCTTGGTGTGTCTTATACTCCGGTGCATCTTATAGTCCAAAATATATGGTATTTGTGCATATCTTGCATTTCCTGGGGCATCATGGCATACAGTTTGGGAAGATTTGCCCCGGGGATGATTTCAATGGCGCAATCTGTCTCACAGTGGGGGTGGGACAGAATGTTGCACTCAGTCTCGCTCCCGGAGTCCTATGGGATTGGGCGGCATACAAGTGTTATTAAACTTTGAAACTAAACTTTGAAACTTTGAATACTTCTGTGAGGTCCTGATATTCCCCTGGGATCTGTTCAGCCTCTGTGGTTTCATCAGATGTGACTGCCAGATGTTCTGGTGGGCTCTTTTGTGGGGTTCCCTGCTTGGGTAGTATTTCTGCTTGCTGGCGTTAAGGGGTTGGGGCCCCTTTTCTATCATAAGTCTGCAGGTACCCCTTGCCACCAGATGGTCTGTCCCCACTTATCTAGCCAGGAGAGTCCCAGTATGACTGCATCTGTCACTTTGGGGGCTATTATGAATTGAAGTACTTCTCAGTGATCCACTAGCTCTAGTCTTATTGGTTCAGTCAGGTGGGTGGCATAGGCTCCCCCCATTAGGGACCTATTGACCTGTTCGAACCGGTTTGGTTAAGCCAATCTTTTTGCTCTGACCCCCAGTTTCAGGACTGTGGTCAGGTTGATCAAGCATCTAGCGCAGCCTGAGTCTATTAGGGCTTGAAAATCCCCCTGGCTTCCTGTTTTGGGGGCTGTGAGGCATATTGGAAAAAGGAAAGGGCGAATTGGTTACTAATTTATCAGCTGCAGTTTTTCACTTAAGAGCTGTGGCAAGAAAGGTGGTATAATGGGCTTAGTGACCAAAGTTACAATGGCATTGAAAAAAGTGACTGATGACCATTTTCACACTTAGCGACCGTTGCAGCATCCTCATGGTCACGTGATCAAAATTTTGATGTTTGGGAACAGTTACAATTTATATTTGAAAATTGTAGTTATGTTGAAATAAAAAAAATATTACAATACTATTTTTGCATTGTATGAAAATTTTTGTTGCTCCGTATAAAATTTTTAATCAACCCCCCCCCCCGGTCAAAGGTGTCCCTCTTTACCAATCTGAAAATCTGGTCACCTTATGCATTCTCCATCAAAATTGTTGTCCCCAAAACTGGGCTCTTGCTTGGTATCAAAGCCAATAAGTCACCGGACACAAGGGGTGATACAGAATTGTACTTTTATTTTGGTACCATGATATAAGGACCCTGGTTTGAAAAGCTAACCAAGGGCCAAGACCAGAATTTTACAGCAGTTTTTATAATAAGGGTTGGTCGCATTCAACCCTTTGTCCTTCCCCTAATAATGTATACATAAAAATAATATTGATTGGTTATTTGGATTTCATGTCACCTGTTTTTCACCCCAGGTCACGGGTATCTTGCAAAGTGTGCCACCTCTATGTGGGTTTTGGGTTTTTTCTCATAAGTGAGCTATTCTTGTTCCTAACATCCTGACTAGTGGTTTTAAGGTGCTAATTTTTGTCTCATTGTTAATGTGCAGCCTCTCCCTCCTTCCTATTGCAGAACAGAATAAAAGAACAAACAGTTTTATCTGAGGCAGTTCTCCCGCGACTTCCCTCCTTCTTCAGTGAGAGATAGGAAAGGAGCAAAGTTCTTAATTGTCAAGGCAAAGAAATAAAGACAATAGAATTTTTTTTATCAGAATTCATATTCCTCACTCTCATGTCCATTCCATCCACACCTGAGTCCTATTGCCACATATGACCCTTCCTCTGATCCCCAGGGCCTCATCTGAACATACATTCCATTATCTGATCCTTCATGCATGCAAAATATGAATCAAGGATATTGCTGTAGCATCTACTGGATCTGGCATGATCATTGATCAAGACCATAGAAATAAACTCATGATTAAAATCCTGAACTCCCTGTTTCCCAGGATCTCAGCAGGTCTGTCAGTTACAATAGTAGTAAAATCATCTTTCATATAAGGCATTTTTCCAAACTCAAGCCTGGTTGATCCTATACATTTTGTACTTTATTTTGCTCAAAATAAAGATAATTTTCAATTATCTTTATGTCATTCTCAATTAGGACTCATATTGAAATGTCTGCATTTTCGAAGTTGGAGATATCAAAAGCACTTGTGATAGTATCAAACTGTTAATATTTCTTGCTTAAGTTATCTAGGTTTTTAATTATGCCCACCTATTCACATTTTGGTAGAATGAGTTAATTAATCTTGTTTCTTCTTCTAAAAGGTTATTACCTGCTCCTGCTTGAATGAATATTTATTTAAGCAGTTTCCTACCAAAGTTTAGAGGCCCGCATTTAGCATTTAAAAAAATCACACAGTCATGGAGCATGTCCCTTTGTGAATGACCCAGAATAGAAACAAATTGCAAAAGTATGCAAGAATTATTTCATTTAAATAGTATACAAGGAATAGTGGAATGCTTAAATATTAACAATTTTTGTTTCAGCCCATTTTACTTGGCTACTATTCAGTTTTGACAATATGAGCAAAAATGCCATTGGTTCAAAGAAAGATCAATAGACTTGCTGATCCCCATTGGCTTCTATTAGTGTGATTAGTGGTAACTTGTTAAATCATCTAATTAGTTTGTTCTTAGGGAGTGAATATTTTAATCTCACTATCCTCCTTTACAGCCCCCTGACTGACGTGTTCTCCTCCTTCTGTACTCTCCTGCCTCTTTATTCTAGGGAAAGAGGCAATCTCTCCTTCTTAAAGAAGAGCTCCTTATGTTTGCCATGGAATAGGAGTCTCTGCAGCCCAGTGGTGGGTTGCCAATTTTTAAAATATGGGTTCGGGTGCACTCGCACGCTCACATAATGCTTCTGAACATGTGGCTGGGTAGAGCCTCCTACCGCCGCTACTACTGATTAGCTCAATCCGGGCCGAACCAGGAGCAACCCACCTCTACTACAGCCTCTAACAACTGAACTTGATGGGCTTTTGCAAATGGATACCATGCAAGCTTTTAAGACTCCACCTTTCCCCTTACTTCTGATTACTGCTCAAAAATAGAAATACAGTAACTGCAGTGAATAAGCATTGTCGGATTACAAAGTCAGTTGTATTCCTGGTTTTTGAAGCTATATTCCCATGGTCTTTCAAAGAAGTACTGCAAAGTACTCAATGGCTGTTTCACATATGGATGAGGTTAAAGCAGCAGGTCCTTCCTAGGAGGTCAATTCTTCTCCTAAAAAAAGAGGAAAGCTCTCTTTTCCTATAAAAGAAGAAAGCTCTTTTTTGTTGGCTGTCAATCATTGCCAGCATACCTCTTTCCAGGACTTCATAACTGATTGAGGTATGTGTACCATTTTTACTACATAAAGTTGCTGCCTTCTTATGTGCTAAATGTTCTTCAGTTCTGGACTCTGTCATTGGCTTAATGAAAAGTTGTGTTCCATTCTCTTCTTCCTTTTACCTTTTACCCTCCTGTTTTCTGTTAAGAAAACAATGATCTCTTAACTTCAGCAGCAACAAAATGCATTGTCAAATCCCTAAAAGTGATACTGCCATTCATTTGGGAGGAGGGGGGCCTTGGAGTCAATTTATTAGCAGTGCATGTGACATCTGATATTTTACAACTGGTTTCCTGGTGCTGAAGTGCCTTGAGATCCCCTCACCTTTTGGGGGAAGGTTTATGATAGCCATGTGGGACGTTTCACTTTAATGTATAATGGAAGATTGCCATGGGAATGTATGTTTATTCAGCTCTTAGGGCAGTTGATAAAGGAAACATCCTCACACTTGCGTATTGGCTAAAATCTGCATTCTAACTAATGGGAGGGGTTTCTATTGCTTTAATTCTTCTTGTATTATCTAAAGGGATTCAGATGTTGCTTTGAACTTAATTGTTTCCATCAGTGGTGGGTTTCAAAAATTTTTGGAACCTACTCTGTGGGTGTGGCCTCCTTTGTGGGAGTGGCTTGCTGGCCATGTGACTGGGTGGGAGTGGCTTGCCAGTCATGTGACCGGGTGGGAGTGGCCAAGATGATGTCATTGAATTCTTTGCCCCAATGGATGAACTACAATAACATTAAAATAAGCACCAAAAACAATAAAAGAGCTACTTACAGCAGGAAGATGACTGTTCTTGCCAGTCTTCAGTATCACTGACTCCAATGAATGGGCTGCACAAAGAAGAGACACAGAAATGAACTCTTTCATTGCCATCTTTGGGATGAAACCAGCACACAAAACAATAAAGACAGCTACTTACAGAGGGAAGATTACTGCCATGCTGGTCTTCTGCACCACCACCTCACCACCTTGCTCCAATAATCTGCACAAAGGAGAGACACAGAAAGCAAGATTTTACTATCTCAAGGATGAACCCAGCACAGAGCACACCTAGCAATAAAGACAGCTACTTACAGAGGAAATATCACTGGTTTGCTGGTCTTCTGCACACCACTTAGGTCGGTCCAAGTAGCTATTCAGAAGTTAGTGGTTAGAAGCAATGGTAAAGCAAGATATGGAATTAAAACCAGAAATATTTTCTTGGCTATTTGAAAGGGAGTACAATATATATTTAATTTTACACATGTAAAACATAGTCTAAGACAATTTAAAAAAAGAATCCACACACAATAAATTGAAGTAAACCATTTTAAAATATTCATACTCAATACTTTTAAGTAAAACTATTTTAAAAAATTCTACGGACAATAAATAAAATATTACTTTAAAATACATTAAAAAATAAAAGAAAATAAACCGGGTCACTTACCAGCAGGCAGAATCAGCACCTGTCAGGTGCTGCTTCATTTAATAATCAGGAAAGAAACCACTCAACTCCATTCTTAGAATTAAGTGTACTTTTACGAATTACAAATGATGAGTAGCAAAGCAAAGCTGAGTCTGAGTAAATTGGCGCGAAAGCAATGGATATCATGTATAATTCAATCCCCTCCCCTTGGCACCCCATTTCATAGTCCAATAATATTTCACCCAACTGTCAGGTGGGAGATATCTTCAAAAAGCATCATCAGGCTGGAATGCTGGACAGTTGGCCTTGGCGGGAAACTCCCTTCTGCCACATGCACAGATAGATGGTCAGGACAGCTCCTAATAACAATCCTCCAGCACATAATAATTCCCCTCCCAAATACCATGCCCCCCCTCCCTGTTTCAATGGCAGCCGAAGCAGCAGCGAAGCAGAGGCTGACATCCGGCCCTCCTCCAGAAAAGGCCGGTCACACCTGCAGAAACGAAAGAACACAGACAAACAGACGAACAACATGACACAGAAGAGAGAAAGGGGAAGGGGAAAAGGAAAATTAGCAGTCTATATAGAAATCAGGGCTTGTCAGGGTAAGTAGTGTAGAACTTGCAGAGCAGATGAGGAGCTCGAACATGGGACATTCAGTGTGAGATTGGGAGAAATGTTTCCAAGCCACAAGATACTGAATACGGTTCCTCCGTTTACGAGAGTCCAAAATCTCCCGGACTTCAAAATGTTGCTCTCCCTCTATCAAAAGCGGGGCGGGCGGAGGCGGAAGAGGAGTCCTCAACGGAGAAGTATGTTCAGGTTTCAGGCGATTAACATGAAAAACAGGATAAACCCAGCTGAGATGCTTAGGCAGTTGGAAGCGGATGGAAACAGGATTGGTGATCTTGACAATTGGAAATGCGCCAACATATTTTGGGCTCAACTTCTTTGACTTTTGAGTCATTTGAAGAAACTTAGTGGATAAATAAACCCGATCACCAACCTTATAGTCATTGGGTTTGGACCGTTTCCTATCAGCCTGCCTCTTATGTGCGTGGTGTGTGGCATCCAGCACCCGGTGCGTCAAAGGCCACATCCCCCGAAGACTTGGAGAATGCTTGGAGAATAAGTCAGTAACAACCCAGATTACTGTGTTTCCTTGACTCTCCAGAAGTTCAACAATGAAATCCATAGAGATCTCCTTCCACGGGGCTTCCGGGTGAGCTACCTCCTGGAGCAATCCTTGGGGTTTTCCTGGAGGGCGTTTTGCAGTGGCACAAATGGGACAACTAGCTACATAAGACTCAATGTCTTTTTTCAACAAAAGCCACCAAAATTGTCTCTTAACCAGGTGCAAGGTTTTAACGAATCCAAAGTGTCTGGCCATGAGAGAGTCATGAGCCCGTTGAAGGATGATGGTTCTAAGGGACGCAGGGACGTATAATTTTGCACCAATCCAAGCCAATCCATCTTTCATGGTACATTCATTCATGTGTTGCTGGAACCAATCATCCTTTGTAAGGGCCCCCTTTAGTTCAGAGATAAAGTCTTTTGTGACCTCTAGCTTAGAAGTTGTTTGACGGCTAGTGACAACAGGAGCAGCCAGACTTCTTGTGGGAATGACAGGTTGGACCACACTGAGCTTTGAACAGTTGTGCTGCGGAAGCCTGGACAAAGCATCAGCCATAAAATTCTTCTCTCCCGGAATGTATTTCAAAGTAAAATGGAACCTATTGAAATGTTGAGCCCAGCACATCTGTTTGGGAGACAGCTTCCTGGGGGTTTTCAACGCCTCCAAGTTCTTATGGTCAGTCCACACCTCAAAAGGGTGTTTAGAAAGTGCACCAGGTTGTCAAAGCCCAACGAACAGCAAAAGCCTCCTTTTCCCAAATAGCCCAGCATCTCTCAGCGTCAGTCAGCTTGCGAGAGGTGTAAGCGCAGGGCTGTAATTTACCTTGGGCATTTGCTTGAAGTAGTACTGCCTCCACCGCCACATCAATGGCATCAGCCTGGACCATAAAAGGCGCATCCATGTCTGGGTGTTTCAGGACCGGTTCCTCTGCAAACAGGCGTTTCAACTTTTCAAAAGCAGCCTGACACTCCATAGTCCAGTTCAACGGTTTGCTAGGTTTGGGCTTATCTCCTCCTTTCGATTTAAGGAGGTTAGTGATAGGGAGAGCTATCTTAGTGAACGAGAGAATAAATTGACGATAGAAGTTAGCAAACCCCAAAAACCTCTGTAATTGTTTACGTGTGCATGGGGCCTCCCATTCAGTGACAGCTTTAACCTTTGCTGGGTCCATTTCTATTCCCTTGTGGGAGATCCGATAGCCCAGGTAATCAACCCTCTCCTGATGAAATTCGCACTTGGACAATTTGGTATAAAGTTCTGCAGCACGGAGTTTCTTCAAAACAGTTCGAACAAGTTTTACGTGTTCTTCACGTGTTTCCATGTAAATAAGGATATCATCTAAATAGACCACCATGCCTTTGTAAAGATGGTCATGCAAAACCTCATTAATTAGTTGCATGAAGACTGCTGGCGCCCCCTGGAGGCCAAATGGCATTACTCGAAACTGGAAACAACCAAGGGGGCAGTTGAAAGCAGTCTTCCATTCGTCTCCCTCCTTAATTCTGACCTGATAGTATGCTTCCCGTAGATCCAATTTAGTGAAAAATTTCCCCTTCCCTAGTTGGGATAGCATGACCTTCATTAGTGGTAAAGGGTAGAGGTTTTGGGCAGAGATGCAGTTCAGGTTTTTGAAATTCACACATAATCTGAAGGAGCCATCTTTCTTTTCCCTGAACAACACTGGGGCAGCTACCTTGGGCCTCGCTGGTTCAATGAAGCCCCTTTCCAAGTTTTTATCAATGAATTTCCTCATTTCGTCCATCTCCCTAGGGATCATTGAATATATTTGGGGTTTCGGGAGCTTCACCCCAGGTAAAATATCAATGGTGCAATCTGTGGCCCTATGAGGGGGCAACTTATCAGAAGATTTTTCACTGAAAACATCTTTCAGGTCCCAATATTCCTTCAGAGTGTGCGCATGTGCGAGGGAACATGTCTGCCGAGCTTTTTGCTCCGGCGACCATACAGGAAAAATGGCCAAAAGAAGGAGAAATTGGCCCAGAAATCAAACTAAAGAGAGACCAGGGCACGAGCGATCCTTGGGGAGCTTGGCGCTGGCGGCGGACTGGAGAGATATCGCTCTCCAAGGCTACCTCTTAGAAAAAACGCCGATGCCGTTCGGGAGCCGCTCGAAAGTCATTCGGAGGACGCCGCGGCCCAACTGATTTCGGGAACCGCTCGTAGACGTCGCCCGGCTGCCATTGGAAGGCGTCGCGATCCAGCTTGGTGGGAGATATTGGAGACGTTGGGTAACACCACTTGGGAGGTTCCCTTGCGACCCGGTCGGTCTGAGAGAACGTCGACCCTCCCCCATCTGCTGGCTGAGAGAATCTCCCCCCCCCCCTTCTGCTGCTTGTTTGTTACATCTGTGTTTATGATTGCTATGGACGTTTTTTTTCTTCAAAACGCTGTGGCCTGACTTTTGAGAACGCTGACCTAGCTGCTATGACTGCCGCTTTGACTTTCCTGATTACTGATATGTTGGCTGCTGCTGGCTTGCTGTTCTATGGGCTAGCCGAAGCCGCCCGGAAACCCCCCCGGCTCAGCTGCCTGGTCTGTTTTATTAGCGTGGAATGGGTGAAGGGGTGGCTAACCTGGATGGGTGGGTTAGGTCCAAATGTGATTGAGTGGCTAGTTTATAGCCACCATTACAGCCCTTTTGAACTTCTCCCCCACCCAGCGCCTTTCAATTTACAATCTACAACCCATTTTATTGGGCGTGCAAGGCCCCCCTGGTTGGTCCTCCTTTGTGACTGGGGGGGGCTTCCTTGCTCACCATCTTTACCATCTACCTTAGCTGGCCCTTCCAACTAAGCTCCACCTTTACGAACCTACCCCGCTGAACTTTTTACTTTTACATCTCTCCCCCTGGACTGTGTCTATCACCGGGCTGTCGCCCTTTGGACTTGATATCTCTACGTATGGACTGCTCGCGTATTTTAATTACCTTTGCATCTGACTGCACAATTTTTAAAATAGTATAGTGAGTGTATGGGATTTGCCTGTGATTGAATGAATGGCCCACTTTTATTGTTCCATTTTGTTGTATTTTTTATGTGTTTTAACTCTCATATGGGGATTGTGTGAGTGAATAAATGAGTGTGCTTGATTCGGAGGGCCTGCCGGGGAACGCGGGAGCCATAGGGGTGGTTGAGGGAACCACGGGCACGGGAGTGGGCCGGAGCATCACGGTCGTAACAGGGAGGGGCAGATATGGCGGGGACTTTAGGGCAGGCCATTACCGGGGAAGGAGGGCTCGCTACGTTACAGAGATCCCTCCTTCCGGCCCTACGAGTCCCACTCCGAGGCCAGATGGCGCGAGTAATCAGGACCCTGGTCTCAGGCTGTTGTCGCTAAATGCTAGGTCTGTAGTTCACAAGGCTCCCCTCATCCGGGACTTAATTTTAGACGAGAGGGCAGACCTGGCATGTATTACTGAAACCTGGCTGGGCCCGGAGGGAGGAGTCCCCCTCGTAGAGATGTGCCCAGAAGGCTTTCAGGTGCTTCATCAGCCGAGAGCCCAGGGAAGGGGTGGAGGTGTGGCTGTTGTTATCCGAGAGTCTCTAGTACCTCGTAGGATCCCTGCTCCGGAGCTTGTCGGGTGTGAGTCCCTACTGGTGAAGTTGGACCTCAAGGGTCAAGTGGGTTTGCTGTTAACGTACCTGCCTCCCAACAGTGTTGCAGCAGCCCTCCCCTCGCTCCTCGAGTCGGTAGCCGAGCTGGCAGTTGAGTTCCCCACGCTTATGGTTCTGGGGGACTTCAATTTGCCTATGCTCGGTGAACACTCTGATGGAGCGCAGGAGTTCATGGCTTCCATGACAGCCATGGGCTTGACCCAGGTAATTCGGGGCCCAACCCATTCAGCGGGTCACACGCTCGACCTCGTATTTCTCTCGGAGCAGTGGACTTGTGATCTTGGTCTGAGGGGCAGTGAGATCATACCCCTGTCGTGGTCAGACCATTGCCTACTGAGGCTTGACTTTCGGAGGCCAAACCTCCATTGTAGGCAGGAGGAACCGACCAGGTGGTTCCGCCCCAGGCGACTTATGGACCCCTTGAGGTTTCAGACGGAGCTTGGGGTCATTCCTGATACTCTCGCCCACAGTCCGGTAGAGACTCTGGTTGCTGCCTGGAACTCGGCAGTGACGGAGTCCCTTGACCGGATTGCGCCACTATGGCCGCTCCGAGGCTGCGGATCCAGGAGACCCCCTTGGTTCACTGAGGAACTCCGGGAGAGGAAGCACCAGAAGAGACGCCTAGAGCACTTGTGGAGGTCCAACAAATCCGAATCGAGCCGAGCACTTCTAACATCGTGCATCAAGGATTACATCAGGGCAATTAGGACAGCTAAAAGAACTTATATTGCCACCTTGATTGCCTCCGCAGAATCACGCCCAGCCGCCCTGTTTAGGATAACCCATTCCCTCCTAAATAGGAGGGATACGGGGGATCCCCTGCAGGGTAAGGCTGAGGATTATGTCCAGTTTCTAGCGGACAAAGTTGCTCGGTTTCGGTCGGAGTTGGACTCCGATTCTGCAGGTCCAGCCGACGCACAGGGGGATAATCTGGTAGACCATCGTTGGGTTGAGTTTCAGGATGTTGCCCCTGGGGACGTGGACAAGGCCATGAGAGCTGTGAGTGCCTCCACATGTGTCCTGGACCCGTGCCCCTCCTGGCTTGTTGCTAACAGCAGGGAAGTGACACGGGGCTGGATCCAGGCGGTTGTTACCGCCTCCCTTCGGGAGGGGGTCTTTCCCCCCGCACTTAAAGCGGCGGTGGTGAGACCCCTCCTGAAGAAACCATCTTTGGATCCAGCCGTTCTTAACAATTATCATCCAGTCTCCAACCTCCCCTTTGTGGGGAAGGTTGTTGAGAAGGTGGTGGCCTTTCAGCTCCAGCGGTCCTTGGAGGAAGCTAGCTATCTTGACCCATTCCAGTCCGGCTTCAGGCCTGGTTACAGCACAGAAACCGCTTTGGTTGCATTGACCGATGACCTCTGGAGAGCTAGGGATAGAGGCCACGCCTCTATCCTAGTTCTCCTTGACCTCTCGGCGGCTTTCGATACCATCGACCATGGTATCCTTCTGCGACGACTGCGGGAGGTGGGGGTGGGAGGCACTGTCTTGCAGTGGTTCTCCTCTTACCTCTCGGACAGGTCGCAGTCGGTGTTAGTTGGAGGGCAGAGATCGACCCCTAGGCCCCTAACATATGGGGTGCCACAGGGTTCGGTCCTGTCCCCCCTGCTTTTCAACATCTACATGAAACCGCTGGGCAAGATCATTCGGCGGCACGGGATAAAATACCACCAGTATGCGGACGATACCCAGTTGTATCTGTCCGCCCCGTGCCAACTCAATGAAGCGGTGGACGTGATGAACCAGGGACTTGAAGCTGTTAGGGACTGGATGAGGGCTAACAAACTTGTGCTCAACCCAGATAAGACCGAGTGGCTGTTGTGTTTCCCTCCCACCAATTCGGCAAATATTCCATCTCTCAGACTGGGGGGTCAAACTCTACACCCCTCAGACAGGGTCCGCAACTTTTTCCCCTGTCTGAGGGTCGTAAATTTTAGTCTAGCCCGGCGCTCGGTGAGAGGGTCGTCAAAGAGTCTTCTCATTGCTGCCATAAAGTCATCAAAATTCCTCAGGAGAGGGGAGTCTCGGAATGTCTTTAGCTGCAGGGGGAGAGGTCGTTGCTGGGTTTTCTTGTTCACCCCCCCCCCCAGTCTCCCTTAAGCTAAGCAACGGATACCTTCTCTCTAGTTTCTCCGCCCCCCCCACACTCTCTCGAGCCCAGCATTTGCCCCACACCTCTTTGAGGAGTTTCATGGCTTGGGGCATCTTGTAGTTTTCATCCTTAGAGCCACGCCAGTGAACAGCTGGTTTCCTGGGCCTCATCCTCGTGACTCCAGTTAGTGGTTCATCAGGTTCCTCTTTCTGTCCCACTCCCCAAGTCCACCTGGGTCAAAGAGTAGGTTCCTCCACTCTCAGATCAGCCAGCATTTCTGTTAATGATGGTGCTGCCATTGCACCCATTTCTTCTTCCTCGTCACTGTCGTGTAAAGACATCTTTCTTTTTCTGTGAGGGCACTCCCCTTGGATGGTGTTTGCTCCAGGTTGGGTGCGAGGTGAGACTCAGCTTAATGTCAGGTGCTGCTTCATTTAATAATCAGGAAAGAAACCACTCAACTCCATTCTTAGAATTAAGTGTACTTTTACTAATTACAAATGGTGAGTAGCAAAGCAAAGCTGAGTCTGAGTAAATTGGCGCGAAAGCAATGGATATCATGTATAATTCAATCCCCTCCCCTTGGCCATTTCATAGTTCAATAATATTTCACCCAACTGTCAGGTGGGAGATATCTTCAAAAAGCATCATCAGGCTGGAATGCTGGACAGTTGGCCTTGGCGGGAAACTCCCTTCTGCCACATGCGCAGAGAGATGGTCAGGACATCTTCTAATAACAATCCTCCAGCACATAATAATTCCCCTCCCAAATACCTCCCCCCACCCCGTTTCAATGGCAGCCGAAGCAGCAGCGAAGCAGAGGCTGACAGCAGCACTCCAATGCGTTGGATCCAACTCCGAAGCGATGGATGGATGCAACAGGGAGCAGGCAGGCAGAGAGGCAGCAGGACAGATAAGACACTGGACTGGAGGGACAAGGCCAGGGTTGTCACTAAGCACGTCACCTGGCAGGCTTAGCCAGCCAGGCGAGGCTGGAGAGGGGGGGCAGGGGACTTTCAGCTGGATGGTGTACGTCAGCCCACGGGTTTCGTGAGGAAAGGCCTTCAGGCCTTCCCTCGTGAAAGCTAGGCTGCCACTGCCACCACCGCCCACCCACCTTTGGCCGTGTGGCGTATGCCAGCCCTCGGCTTTTGCTAGGGAAGCACTTCAGGCCTCTCCTCGCGAAAGCTAGGCCACCGCCGCCACCCCCCGCCTTCGGCCACACCGCGTATGCCAGCTTGCAGCTTTCATGAGCTGGCGTAAGCTAGCCTCCCGAGTCCTGCCGCCCCCCCTCATGCTTAGTTTCTTACCTGAGGGAAGCAGCAAGTTCCTGGAAGGTGAAAGGAGTTTTGAAATGGAGGACCCGGTCAGCAAGCATGATGCAAGAGCTGCTCGGGAATTAAAGACTCTTTTGAAAAGAGAAGACTCCAAAAGAGAAAGACTCTTTTCAAAAGAGGAATGTTGGCCATTGGTGCCATGCTTTTAAATGAGTCGCCTCCAGCCCACTCACTGATTGGCTGGACTCCATGCAAAGGAGGCCCATAGTTCTCTCGCCTTCCCCTACAGTTAACACTAAGCAGACTCAAAGTCACTGTGACTTGGCGTCTGGCAGCAACTACCTTGGCCTTTTTAATTATTTTAAAAATCTTTCCTTTTCCTCATGAGACTGGTGAGGCCCCGCCTCCCCTGCCTCCAGTGACACGTCCCTGTCATACATCCACATTCACACCAGACATTAAAAATTGCTGTATAAATTTATTCTTTTCCTTATTAAATTTGCCAGTTATTAATATTTATTGCTTTTCCACTCCTTAATCACTTCAACCTACTCAATGTTCTGCAAATGATTTATGAACATTTTTTCTAAGTTTCTCTCATCCAGTTGAACCACCCTCTCGTTCTTCTTCAATCTACATTTGTGCTGAAAATGCAAGGGGTTATCTGAACCTCATGAAACTAGAATTGGTATGAGTTCCTGAAAAGTTCATGCATAAGGTAACAGTTCTCTTGAAGCACTATACTGAAATCACTTTCCCTTCCCAGCTAAATGTATGTCTTTTTCTTAGCTGGAAAGATAGATAGATAGATAGATAGATAGATAGATAGATAGATAGATAGATAGATGGATGGATGGATGGATGGATGGATGGATGGATGGATGGATGGATGGATGGATGGATGGATGGATGGATGGACGGATAGATGGATAGATGGATAGATGTAGATGTAGATGTAGATATATGGATATGGATATGGATATGGATATGGATATAGATATATAGATATATAGATATATAGATATATAGAGATATAGATATAGATATAGATATAGATATAGATATAGATATAGATATAGATATAGATATAGATATAGATATAGATATAGATATAGATATAGATATAGATATAGATATAGATATAGATATAGATATAGATATAGATATAGATATAGATATAGATATAGATATAGATATAGATATAGATATAGATATAGATATAGATATAGATATAGATATAGATATAGATATAGATGATATAGATATAGATATAGATATAGATGATATAGATATAGATATAGATATAGATATAGATATAGATATAGATATAGATATAGATATAGATATAGATATAGATATAGATATAGATATAGATATAGATATAGATATAGATATAGATATAGATATAGATATAGATATAGATATAGATATAGATATAGATATAGATAGATATTAGATTTTACAACCCCCGGTATGCCCAAATATGGGAGGAAGATCACTACTTCCATTCTCTGTCCTTCGGCTCATCACAAGAGACCATCCAGGCAGAAACCCAATATTTTTACTGTTGCCTTTTTTGTTACATTTGTTGTATTTGTGCTGATAAATAAATAAAGGGAGACTAGTATAGATCTCTTTCAAGCTATTTAGCTCTCATCAGCTAGCCATACCCTTACTGGGATTTGAACCTGGGCTATATTACATATTAGGCAGACGTCTTAGCCATTAGGCCACAGGCTCTGATCCGTTATCAGCCAAGCCAGGGTGAAAGGTATCTATTAGATTTTACAACCCCCGATATGCCCAAATATGGGAGGAAGATCACTACTTCGGCTCGTCACAAGAGACCATCCAGGCAGAAACCCAATATTTTTACTGTTGCCTTTTTTGTTACATTTGTTGTATTTGTGCTGATAAATAAATAAAGGGAGACTAGTATAGATCTCTTTCAAGCTATTTAGCTCTCATCAGCTAGCCATACCCTTACTGGGATTTGAACCTGGGCTATATTACATATTAGGCAGACGTCTTAGCCATTAGGCCACAGGCTCTGATCCGTTATCAGCCAAGCCAGGGTGAAAGGTATCTATTAGATTTTACAACCCCCGATATGCCCAAATATGGGAGGAAGATCATTACTTCGGCTCGTCACAAGAGACCATCCAGGCAGAAACCCAATATTTTTACTGTTGCCTTTTTTGTTACATTTGTTGTATTTGTGCTGATACCGTATATACTCGAGTATAAGCCGAGTTTTTCAGCCCACTTTTTGGGCTGAAAAAAGCCGCCTCGGCTTATACTCGGGTCTACAACTGGATCCGGCAGTGCTGTTGCCTGTTGGAGGAGGAGGAGGCGAACCAGCCTGCCACCGCCGGCCACCGCCAGCCCCGCCGCTCTTCCCGCCCCCTTCCAAGCCCCACAGTCCAGCGGACGCAGCAGAAGCAGCCCCGGGGCTCCGCTGCCGCTCCCTGCATTTTCTGGACGGGGTCTCGCAGGAAGGAATCCCCTCTCCAAGGGATCCCCGTCCAGAAAATGCGGGGAGCGGCAGCGGAGCCCTGGGGCTGCTTCTGCTCCGTCCGCTCCTCTCTGCTCTCCTGTCGCCAGCTGGTGGGGCTGACCCTGATCCATAAACACTGCCGAATTCAGCCTCGGATCTTTGTCGGGACCTCTTTCTGGTCCGCCTCTGAAGTCCATATTCTCCATAGTCTCTCGAACTGCTCCCCCCCACCTCCAGTTTCTTCCTAGTTTGATCCCACGTGCCGCTGACCTAGGAACCACATACCTCCCAGCAGTTTTTTCAGGCTGCTCCCAGATGGGAAGGGAGGGGGATTGTAAACCCCTTCCACACCCTGGCTCCTCCTCTTCCAGAGTTCAGGCTCTCTTTCTTTCTTTCTTTGAAAGAGAAGCCCAAATTAGCCAAAGGGGGGAAAGCGAGCGAGCGAAGCAGTGGGAGGGGGAAAGGTCCCTGTGAAGCCCTGCGGCCAAGGAGCGCTGCCTGCTTTTTAAGAAAACCTGGAAGGGGAAGAGGGCGGGTTTTTTCCCCCTCCCTTTTTCTTTTCGTTCCCGTGGCTCAGCCTCTCCTTTCCTTGGGGCCGTCACGTTTACTGTTTGCAGTTCCTTTCTTCGTATAAAAACCCCTCTGGCTCCAACGGGACCTCTTCCAAGAATACCGGGCGCAAAACTGCACTCAGTTTCTGAAAGGTGGCCACGATCCCCAGTGGAAAGGCGTTATTCCCCTCAGTTGTGAGGGCAATGCTTTCCCCTAAATGTTGGAGAAAACTTTTCGCCGCTGTCCTCCTCGGCTCATTTGGGAAGGACGATTGTAACAGGTCGAGATTTCCTTTCAAAACAAAACAAAACCAACCCCTCCCCCGGTCCCAATGTTTCAAACAACCCCCTTTCCTGCTGGGAAGAGCCCAGCCAACCCCCCGTCCCTTCCCATTCGAAAGGGAAGCTCGTATCACCTTCTAGAGAAAGTGGCAAATGCCCTCCGTGACTTCCTTGGTTTCTCTCCGGGCTCTGCTCTTCGGCATTGCCCTTGGGGAAAACTGCCGCGGTTTGTTTCCGTGAATATATTAACAGGCGCGCGGAAAGCAACTAAGCCAAGGAGCGTACGTAGTCCAGTCAAGCGAGTCTAGTTTCCTGGGGTCCCTTGCTCGCTCGCTTTCCCCCCTTTGGCTAATTTGGGCTTCTCTTTCAAAGAAAGAAAAAAAGAAAGAAAGAAAGAGAGCCTGAACTCTGGAAGAGGAGGAGCCAGGGTGTAGAAGGGGTTTACAATCCCCCTCCCTTCCCATCTGGGAGCAGCCTGAAAAACTGCTGGGCGTCCCCTCCACCCGTCCCTGCCAGCCCAGCCAGGCTGCGATCGGCGGCTGTCCCTGCTACAATCCACGCCGCCTGCCGCATCAGCAGAATCTACCGTAATTCAAGAAATCTTAATCTTGACAGCATTGTTGGGATCTGCGGTGAAGAAATTACTTTAATCAGTATTTAATGGTATCAAATTTAGCTATAAAGTGGCTTTACCTACGGTACTTTTTTTTCCTGGGCCTGCTAAATTCTAGTCCCTGATGATACAATGAGTTAAATGCATTCTGGCCTGGATTTCCTATTGTGCAATTTGTGTCATGGACTTAATCATTTTAAATTCCATAAAATGCCAGTACAAATTCTTTCTGCCAAGAGATCAGAAAAAACAATGCTCGAATCTTCTGATATTTAAATGATTTATAATGTTGTTTAGATATATAATTTGGATTACATTTGAAAGCTATGCATTGATTAAATACTATGGAATACAATCCTGTGGCAGTTCTTCTTTCTTTTTTGGTTTTAGAAAAGGATAATTCCCTTTTTAGCCAGGCTTTTTGAATTAAATTAACACCAGTTTTTAAGTAGATTTCAATTTAAAAAAAATCTGTTAGCTGCTTTGAATACCTTGATGGATTACAAAACTTAAATAATAAAAAAATTGTACATTCATTTTGAAAAATAAATGCAATACTTGATTAATTTCATATCTTTATTTATCTTACAGAGCTAGTTTACTATTTTTTCTTTGAAATAAATATTCAAAAACATTATTGGTATCTATTTTTATTTTTGAAATTTACCGGTAGCTGCTGCATTTCCCACCCTAGGCTTATACTCGAGTCAATAACTTTTCCAGCTTTTTGGGGTAAAATTAGGTGCCTCGGCTTATATTCGGGTCGGCTTATACTCGAGTATATACGGTAATTTTTTATATATATATATATGTGTGTGTGTTTGTGTGTGTGTGTGTGTGTGTGTGTATCAGCACAAATTAAAAAAAACCACAAATATAACAAAGGAAACAGTAAAAATATTGGGTTTCTGTCGTGATGGACTCTTGTGACGAGCCGATTGACAGATGATGGAAGCAGTTAGCTTCCTCCCATAATTGGGGCTTACCAGGGGTTGTAAAAATCGAATATATATATTATATATATATATAACCAAAGACCTACATACTAACACCCACGAAAACCTCAGAAAACATTTACATTTCATAAATTAGAACACAAGAGATTCAAATAATTGTATAATGAAGAAAATTGAAGTGCAAATATATCTTTGGTGGTGCATGGGTTAAAATGCAGTATTGCAGGCTACCTCAGACCACAGCATGTGTTCAATTCTGATCGGCTCAAGCTTGACTCAGTCTTCCATTCTTCAGAGGCTCTAAAACGAGGAACCAGATTGTTGGAGGCAATATGCTGACATTTATACAAAGTGTTTTGTCTCGAGTATTGTAGACTTGCTCGGGGCATGCAGTTAACTCCATGTTTAGGAATCTTATTCAGATCAAGTTTATTATCAGGCATTCTTAATAGGAAAACTTACAGTTCAGTGTTAAGATACTTCTGACTTTCCATAATCTGTCCCATCACGTGGTGTAAAAAGATGATGATTTTACTCCCATGCTGAGTGGAGATACAAACACTACTATTCCAGTTCACAAAGGCATTTAAACTGACCGGCTATAAACTTTGCACGTCAGCAGAATGCCCCAGTGGCCAATCAGAAACACAGATGTGATCACATGTTATGGAACTACATTTCCCATTGTAGGAAGTTATTACCCAGCCCTCTCCCAGAAAAATGCTGTTAAAACGTTTAAAATCAAATATTTTAAGTCTTTGTTATAAATTTCTGGTATGATTCCCAGTAAAAAAATTTCTGGTTTAAGATCTATGTGTTTGTGTATCATTTTTTCCAACCACATGTGAATTTTAGTCCAGTATCTTTTGGCTTCAATACAAGTCCACCACATGTGATAATATGAACCCAGTGTTTGATGACATTTCCAGCACTTTTCTGATTTATTCTTGGACATTCTTGCAATTCTCGTTGGGGGTAGATGCCACCTGTAAAACATCTTATACAAATTTTCTCTATATGCAGTCAACATTGTCATTTTATAATTTTGAAACCACAATTTCTGCCATTTCTCTAAATCAATCCCATGCCAAAGTTTTTTCCCCAAGCTATCATGGTTTCTTTAACTTGTTTTTCTTGTAATTTAACCTCTAATAAATATCCATATAATTTTTAATTACTTTTTCATCAATACCTGTTAAAATTTTATCTAACTCAGTCATTTTGTTGTAAAGACCTTTTGATTTTCTATCTTCATTCTATCTAGATTGTATCTGTACATATGAATACCAATTCATTTCTATTCCTTCTTGTTTCAACTCTTGGATGGATTTGAGTTCACCCTCTGCATTCAGTATTTCAACATATCTAACTGTTTGTTCCTTTTTATATATTATTGGATATGAAAATGCTTCAATAGTTGATATTCAGATTGGAGTTTTTAAGTAGTGTAATCTTTTAACCTTTTCCCAATTCAATAGCAAAGCCTCCCTTATATAATGTCTTCTAAAATAACCATGTGCTTTAGTTTCCTTATACCATAAAAAAGCATGCCATCCCAACAGTAAATCATGACCCTCTACATTCAATAATCTAGAGTTCTTTAGTGTTATCCACTCCTTATTCACATCAGGTTTGTTGCTTGATAATATAACTCCCAGTCAGGTAAGCCCAATCTTCCTCTTGTTCTAGCATCTTGTAACAATTTGAGTTTTATTATTGCTTTTTCCCTTGCCAAATAAATTTCAAAACTATTTTATTTAGATCTTCAAAAAAATCCTTGCCCAAACTGATTGGGATTGTTTGGAACAGGTATAAGATTCTGGGTAAAATGTTCATTTTAATTGTAGAAATTCTTCCTATCCTTGATAGTTGTAGGTTTTTCCATTTCATCAAGTCAGTCACAATTTGTTGCTTTAGTCTAGTATAATTGTCCTCCTTGAGAGTGCTGATAAGTATATCCCCAAATATTTAACCTTGCTTGTGACTTGAATCTGCAAAGCTTCTGCCAACTCTTCCTTTTGTCTTAATGGTATGTTCTTTGTCAAAATCTTTGTTTTGTCTTTATTTATTTTCAAACCTGCCACTTTTCTGTACTCCTCTATTCTTTCTAACAATTTGGGTGCTGTCTCTAGTGGATCTTCAAGGATAAAAACCAAATCACCTGCAAACGCTTGTAGCTTGTATTCTTCTTTTTAAATTTTCATTCCTTTTATTTCTTCTTCTTCTCTAATCTTTCTATTTAAAACTTCTAATGTTAGGACAAAAAGTAATGGTGATAGTGGGCAACCTTGTCTCATACCTCTCTTTATTCCAATAGAGTCTGTCAATTCTCCATTTACCATTGCTGTTTGTTTATGATATACCATTTGTATGGTATGAATAAATTTCTTACCAAAATCCATCTGTTCCAATTGTAAAAACATAACTTGCCAAAAAAAATTTATTTCCTTTATTTGTATGCCGCCCTTTTCCCTGGGGGGACTCAGGGCGGTTCACAATTCAAAAAGGGAGGGGGGGGAAAGACAAACAGTATTCCAATATGGAAACAATACAACATATTAAAAGAGAGCACAACAGTCACACAATTCGGGTGGGGTTGGAATCTTAACCCCAGGCCAGCCGGGACAGCCAGATCTTCAAAGCGGCGCGGAAGGATTGGAGGGTGGTGAGGGTCCGAATCTCCATGGGGAGTTCGTTCCAGAGGGTCGGAGCAGCCACCGAGAAGGCTCTCCTCCGGGTAGTTGCCAGTTTGCACTGGCTAGTAGATGGAATTCGGAGGAGGCCTAATCGATGTGATCGTATCGGTCTAGTGGAGGTAATTGGCAGTAGGCGGTCTCTCAAATACCCAGGCCCACTACCATGAAGGGCTTTATAGGTGATAAGTAGCACCTTGAAGCGCACCTGGAGATCGACAGGCAGCCAGTGCAGCTCGCGGAGGATAGGTGTAACGTGAGTGAAGCGAGGTGCACCCACAATCGCTCGCGCGGCCGCATTCTGGACTAGCTGAAGTCGCCGAATGCTCTTCAAGGGCAGCCCCATGTAGAGCACATTGCAGTATTCCAGCCTAGAGGTCACAAGGGCACGAGTGACTGTTGTGAGGGCCTCCCGGTTCAGGTAGGGACGCAACTGGTGTACCAGGCGAACCTGGGCAAATGCCCCCCTGGTCACAGCTGACAAATGATGTTCAAAGGTCAGCTGTGGGTCCAGGAGGACTCCCAAGTTGTGAACCCTGTCTGAGGGGCGTATAATTTGACCCCCCAGCCTGAGAGATGGAACACTTGGCCAATTCGCGGGAGGGAAACACAGCAGCCACTCGGTCTTTTCTGGATTGAGCACAAGCTTGTTGACCCCCATCCAGTCTTTAACAGCCTCCAGACCCTGGCTCATCACATCCATCGCTTCATTGAGTTGGCACGGGGCGGACAGATACAACTGGGTATCGTCCGCATATTGGTGGTATTTTATCCTGTGCCGTCGAATGATCTCACCCAGCGGTTTCATGTAGATGTTGAAAAGTAAGGGGGACAGGACCGAACCCTGCGGCACCCCACACGTTAGGGGCCTAGGGGTCGATCTCTGCTCCCCAACTAACACCGACTGCAACCTGTCCGAGAGGTAGGAGGAGAACCACTGTAGAACAGCGCCTCCCACCCCCACCTCCCGCAGTCATCGCAGAAGGATACCATGGTCAATGGTATCGAAAGCCGCTGAGAGGTCAAGGAGCACCAGGGTTTGTGCGCATGTGTGAGGAAGATGGCTGCTTGAGCTTTTCGCTCGGGTGTGAAGAACAAACAACCTGGCTGATAACCCGAGTTCTGTTGTAATTTGATGCCAGAGGAGTTAAGCCTGGAAAGAAGAACTTGAGAGGAGCAGGGAACGGTGATTATTAACGAGAAGCCTTCCCTGACAGCCCCAGACAGAGCAACTGTTTGGAGTAGCAGTGAGTGGCAGTGAGAGATTACGATCGGCTCCCCCCCTCTTCCCCCCCACAGAGACTGTGAACGACCTTTCCCCCCCACGGAGGCACGGAGACAATACGGGCAGCTTGCAACTGAAAGAACTGCTGTGCTTTTTGTGCTTTGTTCTGAGCCCGGGGAGGTGCTGGGGAAGAAGCATACGAACGGCTCCCCCCTCTCTTCCCCCCCACAGAGACTGCGAATGGACTTCCCCCCCCCCCACGGAGGCAATATGGGCGACTTGCAGATTAACCAGGTTTGGAGGATACGGAAGGCACCTGGAGTTCCTGAGCTGACTGAGGAGGGGTTGCCTTACTGAGAGACTGCTTTGCTGAAGGGCTGAGAGGGGAACATTGAGAGCACAGAGAGGAAGATGCTGGCTTTATTGGCACGTTAACATCACTTTAACAAGCACTTTACCATCATTTACTAAGCATTAAGCACTTTAACATCACTTAAGTCAGAGTTGGAAGGCTTAAACTTAATGCTCATCTGCGAGACTAGGTTGACTGTTAGACTTTTTCATCCTGAACTCAGGTGCCCCCATAGCCCTTCCAGACGCCCTCCCCCCTCCCTCCTCCTCCCTCTGCAACTCAGCCCTTGTATTAACTTTATCATCATCTTCTTCAGAACCCTGTTTGGGTGGATTTTTCCCTTGGTGGACTTGAAGAGTTTTTTCTACTGCCTGTTATTGACAGTGGGGAGCCTCAGTTTATCTCCCCCGTTGGCCATTTGGCCCTTTTCCAGCTGGGCCTCTAAACATCTGGGCATAGGAGGACTCCCGGTTTCACATTACTTTCTTAGACATTTGGGACTTTTTCCAGCTTTACTAGAGGGGGGAAACGTTATCCTCCCCCTCTGTATACCATCTGTGGATTGTGGCTGGGTTTTCTTGTACGACCTTCGCATGCTGCGCAATTTTTAATTGGTATGGTGAGTGTATGGGACTTGCATGTGTGAATGAATGATCCCACTTTTTTATTACCCCATTATTGTTGTATTTTATGTGTTTTTAATTATTACGTGGGGACTGCTTGAGTGAACAAATGAGTGTGTTTGATTCGGAGGGCCTGTCGGGGAACGCGGGAACCATAGGGGTGGTTGATGGGACTACGGACACGGGAGTGGGCTGGAGCATTACGGTCATAACAGAGAGGGGCAGATATGGCGGGGACTTTAGGGCTGGCCATTACCGGGGAAGGAGGGCTCGCTACGTTACAGAGATCCCTCCTTCCGGCCCTACAAGTCCCACTCCAAAGCCAGGTGGTGTGAGTAATCAGGACCCTGGCCTCAGGCTGCTGGCGCTAAATGCCAGGTCTGTAGTTCAGAAAGCTCCTCTCGTCCGCGACTTAATTTTGGATGAGAGGGCAGACCTGGCATGTATTACTGAGACCTGGCTGGGCCCGGAGGGAGGAGTCCCCCTCGTAGAGATGTGCCCAGAAGGTTTTCAGGTGCTCCATCAGCCGAGAGCTCAGTGAAGGGGTGGGGGTGTGGCCGTTGTTATCCGAGAGTCTCTAGCACCTCGTAGGATCCCTGCTCCAGAGCTTGTCGGGTGTGAGTCCCTGCTGGTGAAGTTGGACCTCAAGGGTCAAGTGGGTTTGCTGCTAATGTACCTGCCTCCCAACTGCGTTGCAGCAGCCCTCCCCTCGCTCCTCGAGTCGATAGCCGAGCTGGCAGTTGAGTTCCCCAGACTTATGGTTCTGGGGGATTTCAATCTGCCTTCGCTCGGTGGTCACTCTGACGGAGCGCAGGAGTTCATGGCTTCCATGACAACCATGGGCTTGACCCAAGTAATCCGAGGACCGACCCACTCAGCGGGTCACACGCTCGACCTCGTATTCCTCTCGGAGCAGTGGAATTGTGATCTTGGTCTGAGGGGTGGTGAGATCTTGCCCCTGTCATGGTCAGACCACTACCTATTGAGGCTTGACTTTCGGAGACCAAACCCCCACTGTAGGGAGGAGGAGCCGACCAGGTGGTTCCGCCCCAGGCGACTTATGGACCCTTTGGGGTTCCAGATGGAACTTGGGGTTATTCCTGATACTCTCGCCCGCAGTCCGGCAGAGACTCCGGTTGCTGCCTGGCACTTGGCAGCGACGAAGTCTCTTAACCGGATTGCGCCTCTACGGCCGCTCCGAGGCAGTGGATCCCGGAGGGCTCCTTGGTTTACTGAGGAACTCCGGGAGAGGAAGCGCCAAAGGAGAGCACTTATGGAGGACCAGTAAATCCGAACCGAACCGAGCACGTTTAACAACCTGCACCAGAGAGTACATTCGGGCAATTAGGACAGCTAAGAGAACATACATTGCCTCTCTGGTTGCGTCTGCTGAGTCGCGCCCAGCCGCCCTGTTTACATTGTCAAAAGCCTTCTGTGCATCAAGAAACATCAAGGCCATTTGTTTTTCGGGATGGGCCTCATAGTATTCCAAAGTATTAAAAATCATTCTCATATTGTCTTTAATTTGTCTCTTTGATTTAAAAAAAAGCATTTTGATGAGAGTGGATAAAGCTATTTAAGTACTTTTTGAGACTCTCTGCTAATATAGATGCAAATAACTTATAATCTGAATTTAATAAAGAGATTGGTCTAGGAAGAAGGCGGGGCTTAGCAGTGAGAAGATGGAGTTTCAGGCTACTCCTGAAATTCCTCTATACCGAAGGATTTTTGGATGGGTTCTTTGAACTCTAGCTGTCCCGGAGACGACAGTGAAGGTGAGGAGAGGCTCAGGACCTCAGAGACACCCGCAAGTCTCTGGGGGGGGGGGTATTAACTCCTCGTGCCAATTCCTTTCTGGATTAGCTGCGTGCTAACTGAAACTGCAGGTTGCCCCTAAGAATGCTAGAAGTGATGTCATCTGGTAAGCTGATTTTATTATCCAAGAGAGACTGTTCGCGTTAAAAACTTAAGCTAACTGAAACCAAAGAATAGGGAAATTTAGTGGCGAATTGGCTTTTTTTAATGGATTTATGGCTGGTGGTTACTTTACTTCTTAAATGCTTCAAGAAACTCCTCGACATCCTCCCCCCTCTGACTCTCCCTAAGTGGATCGTAAAATTTATTTTCTACTAATTAGCCCGTCACGATTTGACATTTTTATTACTTTATTACTTGGCTCTGTTTACGATCAGATAAGATTGCACAGCCTGCAAGAGACTAAGAAAAGTGCTTCGAAGTCTGTGGAAAAAAAAAAAGAGCTTGCAATTTTTAACTGCGACACATCATGGCGTCTCAAAATACCTCTAAAATTTCATTTCAGATTCTTTTTTCCGCATGTAGAGGGCTTTTTGACTCTTATCAAAGGCTGGAAAGAAAATTGGATCATCTGATTTTAAAATATGAAGTAAAAACTGAGATCGTTGAATGTTTAAATGTTCCTGAAATACAAATGGAAAATGTGAGAAATGGTGTCTGGTCTATCTCAGAGGAAGAAAGGAGGGGGGGAGCTATAAAGAAGACTCATTTAAAGAGACAGAGTGCAGGAGGAATGGAAAATCCACCCTTGAGAATTAAAGTTAACTTGGAAAATTTTACAAGCCCAGGACAACATTATTATTTCATCACTGACATTCAGAGTCCAAAGGTGTGAAAATACCTTTGTCTGGATTTGCTTATGAAAACATTTGGTAAATTTATCCAACGCGTGGCAATTGGCTTGAGAAGACTTTGCTATTGGAGAGACACTGGCTGACAGATGGAAGAACGTAATTTAAAATTAGCTAAATCTGATTACCTTAATGTGTAATAGATATAGCTGAATAATGACTGATATGGATAGTAATATATATAATTTGGAACTGGCTGATAGATTGAAGAATACAATTGAAAACTAGCTAAACCTAATTGTTTTTTTTGTAACAGATATAGTTGAATAATAATTGATATTGATAGTAATGTATATAATGTGGAGTTGATATGATAACTAACAATTGGATATGAGAAAACATCTTTAGATTATACATAAAGAGTATTAACTACAATAATTATCACTATTAAAAAACTAAATAAAATACATACAATCAAATGTTAATCAATACTGGGAAAATGTTATGATATATGATATAATTAGATATTATGGATGTCCAGCTAAAATAGGACATGAGGATTTGATGATAATAGAGGATTTTACAAATAAGTAAATGAATTGTCAGCATGTGTTATGGATTAATTCTTTAGCATAGCTAAGGATGAAGGATGTTTAAATAACCATAGGTAATTAAAACTGGAGGTATAATGATGTTGATATGGTAAATATCCGAGTTAAGATATTTGAATTAATATGAGTTAATGGAAGAGAAGCACCAAAGCATGTTGTAACCAGTTGATATACTTCTTTTTTTTTCATAATAGACACCTGTGTTTTGTTTTGTTTTCCTGTCTTGTCTCTTGTCGTTTTTGTCTTTTTTTTGTATTATTTTTATTTTTTATTTTTATTTTTTATTTGCCCCTTTTTTTTTTTTGCCCTTTTTTTTTTTTTTTGATTTTTTCTTTTCCCACCGGTGTGGGCAGGTATTGTTCAAGATTATTACTTTTATTAATATTTTTAAATAATAATTACAGTTAAATGAAAATGGATATATAATAATGCTTGAGTTAATATGAGTTATGTTGGTTGACTGTGGAGGAGATGTACCAAAACTTATCTGTAATTGATTGATACATTTTCTACAGATGTAAAGAAAGATGCTGTACCTGTTTTAAATTAAAATTAAAAAACATTTATATATATATAAAAAAGAGATTGGTCTATAGTTCTTGGTTTGTGACAAATCAGTCTCCTCTTTAGGTAGCAATGCAATGTATGCTTCTGACCATGATTTAGGTATTCTGCTCGCAGATATCACTTCATTCATAACTTCTAAGAGTGGGAGAGACAAGGATTCTTCAAATGTTTTGTAGAATTCCACTGGTAATCCATCCGGACCTGGGGCCTTTCCATTATTTTGTTTTTTAAGTTCTTCCTTTAACTCCATCATTGTTATTTTACTTTCCAACATTGTTCTAGTTTCATCTGATATTTAGGGAAGATTAGCGTCCTGTAAATACTTTTTGACTCCTCCCTCTTCCATTTTCTCTTGTTCATACAGCTTAGCATAGTAGTCTTGTATAATTTCCTTTTTCTCAGCATTTCCGTACTGAATTTGTCCTTGCTCATTTCTTAACTGAAATATTTTCTTTGCTTCTCTCTCTTTTTTCAGTTTATATGCCAACCATCTGCCTCGTTTATTTGCATTTTCAAAATAATTCTGTTTAGTGCCTCTAATTTTTTGTGCCAGTTCTTCTTCTTCCAGTAGATTCATTTTACGTTTAATTGTATCCATTTTTATTTTAACACCTTTTTTTGTGTGGAGATCTCTGTAACTCTTTTTCAAGTATTTTATAATCGTTGTCTAGGGCTTTATGTGTTTGTCTTTTCTTTGAATTTCTCTTCCCTATGTAGTCTATTATCAGACCTCTAGTAACAGCCTTCATTGTATCCCAAGGATTCTGCATTGATGTATCTTCTTTTCTGTTTTCTTTAAAGAAAAAGGCCAGTTCTTATTCCATTTTCTGTACAAAGTCTTTTTCTTTCAATATGATATTATTTAGTGTCCATCTAGATCTTGTCCTTTGGCCTTTCCATTTGATTGTAATTGGATTATGATCTGCCCAAGTGCTTGTTTCAATCTCAATTTCTTGTACATTGCAAATCAATTCTGTTGAGGCCCATATCATATCAATTCTGGAAAATGATGAATGTCTATTTGAATAAAAAGTATATTGTTCTTTTGTAGTATTTCTTTCTCTCCATATATCTTTTAGATTTATTTCATCTATCATCCTGAAAAAGGATTTCAGAAGCAATTTTCTATTTAACTTTGTTGTTTTGTATGTTTTGTAGTCCATGTTCTGGTTTACAATGCCATTAAAATCTCCCATCATACAAATATCAACATAGTCCAAATCCAAGATTTTTTTTGTGCAGTTTTTTATAAAATTCATCTTGCTTTTCATTAGGAGCATAAATTCCGATTAAGAGTATTTTTTTAATATTATACATAATTTCCACCATCAAGATTCTTCCCTCTTCATCTGCAAAGATTAGTTTCACTGGAATATTATCTTTAATATAGAAGATCACTCCTCTTTTCTTACAATTCACCAGTGTAGTAAACATTTTGCAAGCTTTGGTTGTGTTAGTAGATGTTCATGTCTCTTTTGAATATGTACTTCTTGTAGGCAGATTATGTCAAGTTTTGGCTTTTCTAATTTGTGAAATATTTTCCTTCTTTTAATTGCTGAGTTAAGTCCATTTATATTAATTATCACCATTTTTTTCTCCATATTTATACTTTATATACAGGATTTATAGCTCTAGTTGATCTGGGTTCTCATTGTTCTCTGAGATATACACCACCCACCACGCCTTCTTCTTTATCAATTCCACCTACAGCTCCTTCTACTTTTTTAATCTCATTTATGGGTGCCTCCAGTAGTTGTGCCACTAGTTCATCTTTTCCAGTTTTCTAAGCCATTTCTCTGAAATGTTCTGCATAGAAAGCTTCTGCCTTATCGTATCTATTCTATATATTTCTCCCTGCCATGTAAATAATAGACTTTCCGGTATGAGCCAGCTATAATTAACACCTTTTTAAATCAGAACCTTAGTGAAGAATTTATATTCTCTTCTCTCTCACTCTTCTCGGAATTTGTTTCAGAACTACAATCTCCTTGCCTTTATATTCTAATTTTCCATCTCTCATTTTCTGTAGCATTTGTAGTTTGGTTGCTTTCTTGGTAAATCTTACGTGGACTTCCCTTAGAAGGGTATTTCTCATTGCATATCTTGTATGTACTTGGAACACTTCATCATCTTCTCTTAGAATATCTCTAATACATTTATCAATATCTCAGATATTATCTGTACTAGGTTCTCTCCTCTTTCTTCTTCTATCTTTTGAAATCTTAAGAAAAATTCAGACCTATCCATCTCCCATCCTAATATTCCACTGCTCTCCCTTTTCACATCGCTCAATTTACTGACAAACTCCTCAACCTTCTTCTCTTCTTGTTGAACCTTTTCTTCAATTTTTTGGATTCTGTCTTCGTATTTCATCGTCCAGTTTTGCATATCTTCTATTTTTCCTTCCATTTTAGCAACTTTTTGTTTTATGCTTTGAGTTCGTTGCTCTATTGTCTCAATATTTCTTTTTTTATTGAAAAGTTTCAATAAATTTTACAAATATTTCCCCTTCCCCTTCCCCTTCCCCTTTTTATCCAAAATGCTTTAACCTTTTTACAAGTCCACCATACATGATAATACATAGCGTCAACACAATCACATCTCCAACATTTGGATTGTAAATTCGGATACATACAAGCTAACTTTTTGGGATCTAAATGCCATCTATAAAACATCTTATAAAAATTCTCTCTCAAGTTTTGGGCTTGTGTACATTTTACATTTTTTACCCAAATCTTTTCCCATGTTTCCATCATTATTGGTTCTTCAAAATTTTGTGCCCATTTTATCATACAATCTTTAACTAACTCTGTTTCAGAATCTATCTATCAATATATTATACAACCTGTTTATATGCATTTGACTCTGATCCCTAATTTGTTTTACCAAATTTCCATCATTTTGTATGATACCAATTTTCTGGTCTTTTTTCCATCTAGTCTGTAACTGTCCATACTGAAACCAGGTTTGAATTACCCTTTCCTCTCTTAATACATCCAGAGGCTTTAACTGTAGTACACCTCTTTCTATGTTAAGAAGCTCTTTATATGTAATTACATCTTGTTTTTGTTCTATACTTATATTCTCTATTGCATGTCTGGGTACTACCCACATATGTATCTTGTCATTTAAGTTGTATTGATATTTTCTCCAGACACGCAATAGAGCATTCCTTAATATGTGGCTTTAAAAAATCTTGTCCACCTTCTTATCATATATTAAATAAGCATACCAGCTGTATACCAAATCATATCCCTCAATATTCAATATTCTGTCCTCTGTTAAGTTAATCCAATCACTAATTGTTTTTTTTATTAAAATGTTTTTATTTTCCATTTTTTCATTTTCATACACTCACATATATACTGTGCATAGCCGGGGCCATACAACATTAAACAATAATCACAGCAATTCCACTTGTCAACAATACCCACAAAAATAGAAACCCAATATACCTCTTCCACTCTCCATACACCTCTTTCTTCCACCCCCCCTCCAACTTTCTATCTTCCCTCCATCAATCCCCTCTACCCTACTTCCCCTCCCCCTCTACCACTCCTCTCTCCCGATCCACTCCCTCCCTTCCTTCTCACCCTCCCTCCCATCCTCTCTCCCGCCCTCTCTACCCATCTTTCTTCTATCCCGCTCCTCCTCCCCTTGGTGTATTTCCACTATATGTCAATGTACTCAACTTGTCCTATTTTTACAGAGAAATTAAAGAGAAACAGTATACATGTGAAGTCGCATTACATTGAAATCTAACACATACTATATAACCCTCCCTCCCCCCACCCTCCCCCAACACCCCACCTCCCCCCCAACTTCCCAGAGCCAATACACGGTATAGATAACAAACACAGTCTAAAATATATTGAGAAAAAAGAAATAAAAAAGAGGTTAATAACATCTCTACATTGATCTTAGCTTCTTTCTGCTACACTAACTTTGAACAGTTTCAATCATTCCTGATCTTAAGCATAGACTATCTGGAATTTCTTAGTCCCATATTTGTTTTGTATATAGTCAATCCATTTTTTCCAGTCTCGTTTATATCTTTCATTTGAATGATCTTTAAGATATGCCGATATTTTAGCCATCTTGGCTAAATTCGTAACTTTCAATGTCCATTCTTGAGTTGTAGGCAAGTCTTCCTTCTTCCAGTATTGCGCCACCAACAGTCTTGCCGTCGTTATTAGGTGCAGAATCAAGTTAGTCTCTACCATTGTAAAATCAGTACATATACCTAGTAGAAATAACTGAGGAATAAACTTTATCCTTCTTTTAAAGATATTTTGCATAATCCACCATATTTTTATCCAAAATGCCTTAACCTTTTGGCACGTCCACCATATATGAAAATATGTAGCATCGAGAGAACCACACCTCCAACATTTAGGCTGTATATTCGGATACATAGAAGCCAACTTTTTGGGATCTAAATGCCATCTATAGAACATCTTGTAAAAATTTTCTCTCAGATTTTGAGCTTGTGTAAATTTCACATTTGTTACCCAGATTCTTTCCCATGTATCCAACATTATTGGTTCTTCAATATTTTGAGTCCACTTTATCATACAATCTTTAACTAATTCTGTTTCCGAATCCATCTGTATTAATACATTATATATCCTCTTTATATGCATTAAACTTTGATCTCTTATTTGTTTAAACAAATTATCCTCAACTTGGATAAAATCAATTTTTTGATCTATTTTCCACCTGGCCTGTAATTGCCCATACTGGAACCATGTTTGAACTACCTTCTCCTCTTTTAATACCTCTAAAGATTTTAGTTGTAGTACCCCCCTTTCCAAAATGAGAAGCTGTCTGTAGATAGTTCTATCCTGTTTTTGTGCTATATTCATATTTTCAATTGCATGTCTAGGAATTGCCCACATGGGTATCTTGTTATTTAATTTATATTGGTATTTTTTCCAGACCCGCAGTAAAGCATTTCTTAAAATATGACTTTTAAAATTCTTATTCAATTTTTTATTGAATAACAGGTAAGCATGCCAACCATATACCAGATCGTGTCCCTCGATATTCAGTATTCTATCATTAGTTAAATGAGTCCAATCACTAATTACAGATAGCGCCACTGCATCATAATATAGTTTTAGGTTAGGTAATTTCAAGCCTCCTCTCTCGCATACATCTTGCATTATTTTCCTCTTTACCCTCGGCTTTTTTCCTGCCCATACAAATTTGTTGATACCTTTCTGCCATTCTAAAAGATTCGCATCTTTTTTGAGTATGGGTAACATTTGGAAGAGAAATAAAAATTTTGGTAAGATGTTCATTTTCACTGCCGCTATCCTACCCAACAAAGATAAGTGCAATTTCTCCCATTTTTTCATCTCTGTCTGTATACTATGCCAAAGTGGTTCATAATTATGCTTATATAGTTTCCCATTTGAGGTTAAAATATTAACTCCAACATATTTGACTTTTTTGACTACCTCACATCCTAGCATCCCTCCTAGTTCTTCCTTTTGTTTAGTATTCATATATATAGCTAATATTTTTGTTTTTCCTAAATTTATTTTAAAACCAGACACTTGACCATGTTTATTAATCGTATTCATTAAAATCATACTGGATTTCTGTGGTTGTTCCAATATTATGACCAAATCATCCGCAAACGGGCACACTCTGTATTCTTGCTGCCTAATCTTGATCCCTTTTAGACCACCCAAGCCCCGTATTTTATTCAACAATACTTCCAGAGTTATAATAAACAATAGTGGGGACAAAGGACAGCCCTGTCTTGTACCTTTTCCAATTTGAAAAGAGTCTGTTAAACTTCCATTGACTATGATTTGTGCTGTTTGCTGTTGGTATATTGCTTTAATTGACTGTAAAAATCTCCTATCTGCATTTTCTGCAATATCTTCAACAGAAATTGCCAGTTAACTCGATCAAAGGCCTTCTCAGCATCCAAAAATACGAACGCGGCAGGAATTTGGTTGTTCTTTCCCAAATATTCTAATGCATTAATAATTAATCTAACATTACTCTTCATCTGTCTCCCCTGTATAAAACCTGTTTGGTCGGTGTGTATCAATTGTTGAATAACCAGCATTAACCTATTTGGTAATATTTTAGTAAAAATTTTATAATCTACATTAAGTAATGAGATAGGTCTATAATTTTTTGGTTGGGTAGTGTCTTTTTTTTAATTAAATTTTTTTAATTTTTAATTTAAAACAAATACAACATCTTTCTTTACATGCTATAGAAAGTGTATCAGTTGGTTACAAATAGACTTTTGTGCATCTCTTCCACAGTCAACAAACATAATTCATGTTAACTCGAGCATTTTAACTCAAATATTCATACATATCACCATCATCATATATCCATTTTCATTTGACTATAATTATTATTTAAAAAAGAAAATAATAATAATAATAATAATAATAATAATAATAATAATAATAATAATAATAATAATAATAATTTTTGTTTCTCAAACAATACATGCCCACACCAGTGGGAAAAGAAAAAATCAAAAAAGAAACAAAAACAAAAAACAAAAAAAGGAACACAGGTATATATTATAAAAAAAAGTATATCAGCTGGTTACAACATGTTTTGGTGCATCTCTTCCATTAATTCATATTAATTCAAATATCCTAACTCAAATGTTTACCATATTGACATCATTATACCTCCACTTTTAGTTGACTACAGTTATTTAAATATCTTTCATCCTTAAATATGCCAAAGATTTAATCCATAACCACATGCTGACATTTCATTTACTTTTTTGTAAAATCCTCTATTAACATCAAATCCTCATATCCTATTTTAGCTGAACATCCATAATATTTAATACCAAAAATTCCATCTTCCATGCAGTATAGTTTATTATCATTCCCCCTTCTTTATGTAATTATATCGTATATCATAACATTTTCCCCATATTAGTTAACATTTAACTGTATATATTTTATTCTATTTTTAATAGTGATAATTATTGTGATTAATAACCTTTGTATATGGTCCAAAAATATTTCCAACCTTCCCTTCTCATATCCAATTATTATTTATCATATCAAATCCACATTATATACATTACTATCAATATCAATTATTTTTCAGCTATGTCTATTACAAATAAGAGTAATTAGATTTAGCTAATTTTAAATTGTATTCTTCCATCTATCAGCCTATGTCTCTCCAATAACAAAACCTCCTTAGTCCTATTGCCATTCGCGGAACAGGTTTACCAAATGTTTTTATAAGCAAGTCCAAACAGGAATATCTTTGCACCTTTTTGCTCAGGATGCCTCTGATGTAATAATAACATTGTCCTCGGCTTGTTACACTTTTCAGTTTGTCTTTAATTCTCAAGGGTGGTATTGAAAATTCTGCAAATGATGTTTCATAAAGTATAGATTCTTTAATGCTTCTCATTCCTCCTGCACTCTGTCTTTTGAAATAAATCTTCTGTATGGCTGCCCCCCTTTCAAGCGTTGCATCTCTTTCTCCCTCCGAAGTAAACCAGACGCCCGGCGTGTCAGCAAGTTGAAAAACTTCATTTCTGACATTCTTCTTTTGTATTTCAGGAACATTCAAACATTCAACGTTCTCACTTTTTTCTTCATATTTTAATGTTAAATAGTCCAGCTTTTTTTCAAATCTTTCATATGAGTCAAACAACTTTTGAAATGCAGAGAAAATCATTTGAAACGAACCTTTTGGAGCATGTATAGACGCCATGTTGTGACGCAGCTAGAAGCTTTAAGAGATTTGCAAGTAAGAACACGCTGGGAGCTGTGCGATCTTATCTGATCTTAGACCAACACAGCCAAGCAATAAAAGTGTCAGATTGTGAAAAGCCAAATTGTAGTAAATTGGTTTACAGCCCACTTAAGAAGAGTCAGAGGGAATGTTGGAGTAATCTTTCCTTTATCCATGTAAATATCATTAAAAGCATTTAAGAAATAGGGTAACCACCGGCCATAAATCCATTAAAAAAAAAAATTCGCCGCTAGATTTTTCTGTTCTTTGGCTTCAATTAGCTTAAATTTAAATGCGGACCGTATCTCTTTGAGTAATAAAATCAGCTTACCAGTTGAAACCACTTCCACCATTCTTAGGGGCAACCTGCAGTTTTGGTTAGCTTACAGCTAATCCAGAAGGAGCTGGCAAAAGGGGTTAAATTCCAAGCCCCACAGAGACTTGCGAATGTCTCTGAGGTCACTGGATCTCCCCTAACCTTTCACTGTCTCTCCGGGACAGCTAGGATCAGAAACGACCCGTCCAATTTCCTTTGGAATAGGGGAATTTCAGGAATAGCCTGAAACTCCGTCTTCTCACTGCTAAGCCCAGCCTTCTTCCCCGGTTGGGTAGTGTCTTGATCTTCTTTGGATATCAAAGATATAAACGCTGTCTTCCAAGATGGAGGCACCTTACCTTCCGTTTGAATTTTGTTAAATAATTCTCTAAGAGGTTCTACCATTTCTAACTGTAAATTTTTATAGTAAACCACTGTCAAACCATCTGTACCTGGTGCTTTCCCTAACTTTAGTTGCTTAATTACCTGCAAAATTTCCTCCAAGGTTATTGGTTGGTTCAATTTTTGCCTGTGCTCTTCTCTAACTGAGGGTATTTTCTCTTTATCTAAGTATTTGTCTATATCTAAACCATTAATTTTATCCCCTTTATACAATTCTGTAAAAAATTCCCGAAATGCCTTTTGAATCTCCTCCTGTTGAAACACCTCCTTCCCTCTATAAATCAGTTTAGGTATATTTCTAGTTTTCCTTTTTTTCCTAATCTGATAAGGTAACCATCTGCCAGGTTTGTTTATTTCATTTTCATTTTCATTTTATACAATCACTTATATACTGTGCATAGAAAAAAAAAACAAAAAAAAAACACCCAACATAACACTTCATTCCCCCATACACCCTCTCTTCTCCCCCTCCAACTTTCCTTTCACCCCTCCAGCATTCCCCTCTTCTACTTCCCTTCCCCCTCAGACATCTCCCCCTCCCTCCATCTCACCCTCCTTACATTCCCTCTCACTCCCTCTTTACTTCTCCCTTCTCTTTCCCTCTTCTCCTCACTATGGTGTATCCATACAATTCAGTTTGTTTTTAAAATAAAAGTAGAAAAAGAAAAAAAGAAAAAAAAGAAAAACGAGCCGCAGTATACAAGTGAATTCTTATTGTTCTAAGGATTGAAACTGTAATTCCACCCTCCCCCCTCCCCCCTATAATCCCCCCTCCCTAACCCCCTTACGGCTTCGCAGGTCCCATACCCGGCATAATTCTTTAACAAGCATTTGAGTATAATAAGGCCAGCTAACTTTAAAATTAAAAAAGTAAGATAAAAGTAAATCCAAAAAGAAAAAGGAGAAATAGTAGAAAATAAGAAATTTAAAAAAAAAAAAACACACTCACACACAAAAAGAAGAAAGAAACAAAAAGGGTCAATAAATCCACTACGTTAACACAGCTTCCCATTATCTGTAAATCTTAAACAATGTAGCTCATTCCAAATTTCAGTTATTTTGCTACTTGCAGGGTTTCAAACTGTATTAGAGCCAGGTAAGTTGATCAATTAGGATTCCCCAACTAAAAGTCTCATTGCTTTGTCTATCTATTCAGACCTTTAATTTATCTCTTTTTTATCCAAATATCCAAACCTTTCTATAACACCATTAAACTCAAGTACTTCTTTCATTTTTCCTTTCCAACACCTCCCTTTCTATCCTTACCCACCTCCACATATAAATTTTTTACCTTCCACCCTGCCTTTATCCATATCCACATATATATTTTATCCACATTCATTGCTCCTCCCATGTTTACTCCACTTTCCTGAAGATTCTCCGACCAATCTTTCTTAACCTTATATTGAGATAGCAACTCAAACAAACATCAGCTTGCGTTCTAGCCCCAGGTAATCTAATTAAGCTTTCGCTACCCTTCCCTCTCCCACGCACCTCCCAACTCCGTTCGTCCCAAACCACAACTCAAAAAGATCACAATTTCCGCTCTCCTCGCCTAAGAAAATAATTCATGCGCAATTTGAGTTAGAGTTCAGACAAAACTTATGTACAATATATGTCCACAATCAGCAACGCTTCTTTCAGTCTCCATGTCTCATCATCGATATGCCACTTTTCCATTTTATCCCAGACGGAAATCGTAAAGCTTTAAGAACATCGCTTAGTCTTTATTCTTTAGTCTTCTGCCCTTCCAGAAGAGAAAAGCAACCTTAAGCAACCTTTCTTAACCTTATATTGAGATAGCAACTCAAACAAACATCAGCTTGCGTTCTAGCCCCAGGTAATCTAATTAAGCTTTCGCTACCCTTCCCTCTCCCACGCACCTCCCAACTCCGTTCGTCCCAAACCACAACTCAAAAAGATCACAATTTCCGCTCTCCTCGCCTAAGAAAATAATTCATGCGCAATTTGAGTTAGAGTTCAGACAAAACTTATGTACAATATATGTCCACAATCAGCAACGCTTCTTTCAGTCTCCATGTCTCATCATCGATATGCCACTTTTCCATTTTATCCCAGACGGAAATCGTAAAGCTTTAAGAACATCGCTTAGTCTTTATTCTTTAGTCTTCTGCCCTTCCGGAAGAGAAAAGCAACACCCTCCGCCTTGTAGCCACGTGTCTCGCTGTTTGTCTTCTCCTTCTCCTTGTCTCTCTCCAGGTCCGGATGAATCAGGAAGTCCCGCCTTCAGGGTCTCGTAGTAAAATTTTCGGGCTTCACAGACAGAATTAATGCGGTGTTTTTGGTTGCCAAATGTAACTGTAATACCAGCTGGGACTTCCCATTTGTATGGAATCTGAGAATTTCTGAGTTCTTCGGTTAAGAAAGCGTACTGTCTCCTTGTTCTTAATATTTGAAATGGTATCTCTTTAAAAACAATCAAGTCCTCCCCATCAATTCTCAACCTCTTTCCGTAAAGCCTCTGTATTATCTCATTTCTAGATTCCCTTGTAGTAAAGTATATTATTATGTCCCTCGGAAGCTGTCGCTGTTTTGCTACCCAGGAATTCTGGCGGTAAATTCTTTGAATCTGCCAATCAAAGTTAAGTCCCGGACTTCCCACCAAGCGGCTGAAAGCCTCAAAGAAGGTCTGTTTCAAATTCTCCTGTTGGTTTTCACGCAGTCCTCTAACTCTTATAGCAAAGGCAGTCTTATTATAATTTATCATGACAAGTTCTTTTTGAGCAATTTCAATTTCCTGTTGTAAGGTTTGAATTTTTGATATCAGATTAAGGTTAGTTTCTTCCAAAAGTTCCAATTTGTCCTCCGTTTCAGCAATATAATCTGTCATGACTGTCATTACTCCGATCATATCCTGCTTTGCCTGAGCAATTTTAGCATCAAATTGATCACATAAATCCGATATCAGTTGATTAATCTCCTGTCTGAAATCATTAAGCGTTTTGAGAAGGAATTCTTGTGTTAGCAAATCTCCCGTGGAGGGTGTAGGAAACAAGGGTAGCGGCTTCATAGCAGTTTTTGGAGATATGTTATTAAGGAAGCGCTTCTGTTTAGATTTGGGAGCCATTCCAGAATAAAAATAAAAGACAAGCAATCAAGCGAGCCAGAAATCAAAGTCTCTGCTCCCCTCAGTTAATCTTTTAGCAATTAGTACGGAGAAGCCTTCAGGAGGGTAGGGTTAACTAAGTACGTCACATCAAACACAAAAGCTACGAGATCGCCATCTTGTGACGCAGCTAAAAAAGAAAGGGAGCCTTTTGCGAAGTTGAAGCTGGTATTTTAAATAGTAATGGAAGAAATTCCTCGGGAATGGTCCCCGCCCGGATTGACTTTTAAATAGCTTAGCTTTGTCCTGGGGGGGGGGGGGGCAATCTGCCTAGGCTGCAAAAAAGGCAGCGCGGAAAACTGGCCGGAGTAAAGGCTCAGCTAATGTTGAACCTCTTCTCCATTCACAGCAAAAAGAAAAGCTATGAATTACAAAGAGATCCTAACGACTGACCTTCTCCCTGCCCCTTTCTGCCAGAAAGGGGAGATATCTATAGATCTTATAAGATATACGAACCAGAGTCCTGGCAGGAGCTTTGTTGAGCTCCCGACGGCGGCAGCTCCACCCCCCGAAGCCCCTGCCAGGTTTGTTTGCGTTACAAAAACTATTGTGTTTTGCATATAATAAACTAGTGGCTATCTGGTCAGAGATCAACATGTCAAATTGAGATTTTAATATGGTAATTGCTTCCTTAACCTTTGTATCACCTGGATTCATTGTTAATTCCAACTCTTTCCTCTTAATTTCCTCTTCCAATTCTGTTCGTTTTAGCCCTTGTTTATGTCTATGTGTTTTATTTATATTCATCAGCACTGCTCTCATATACGCTTTGCTTGCATCCCATAAGAATTCCATAGGTGTACCCTTATTCATATTCAAAACAAAGTATTCAGATAACAATTTTTTACAATCATTAATATACTTTTCATATCTGAATAAGTTTTCATTCAGTCTCCAAGACCTTCTTGCCTGCACTGCCCTTCCCAATTCCATCCAAACTGGGTTATGATCCGAAAGGACCCTAGCCGCAATCTTTGTCTTCTTCACCCTAGAAAGCAAATCATTAGTGATTAGTATAAAATCAATCCTTGAAAGGGATTGATGTCTATCAGAAAAGAAAGTGAAATCATATTCCTCTGCATTTCTTTCTCACCAAATATCTCTCAATTCAAAGTCGTCCATCATGTCAAAAAAAGGTTTGGGTAGTTTAGCTCGCATTTTAGTATTTGGGCGAGAGGTCTTCTTATCTCTTTTAGTGTCTATCACACCATTCCAGTCACCCAATAGTATACAAGACCTATAGTCCCACTGTACTAATTTAGCATGAAGATTTCTATAGAATCCGTCTTGCTGTTGATTAGGAGCATAAATTCCAAAAAGTAATGTCTTTTTCCCTTCTAAGATTAGATCTAATGCGATATATCTTCCAAAGGGATCTGCTACAATTAATTCAGCTTTGATGTCTTTTCTTAAGTATACGACTATACCATTGTTCTTTTCCATAGCAGAAGTTACAAAATGTTGACCAAGTTTTGGGTTAAACAAATATTTTTGATCAGTTGATTTGATATGAGTTTCTTGCAAACAAATTATATCATTCTTAAACTGTTTAAGATAGTGAAATATTTTCTTTCTCTTCTGTGGAGAATTCAGTCCATTGACATTCCATGTTAGAATCTTAGTTGTCATCTTTGGTTACCTGAAGCTTTTTTAGAGCCTCCTGCATGGCCTGTTTAACCTTTGGCCTAGCTCCTCCCATGGCTTCTGAGCTTGTTGCTGTAACTCCTTGATCGATGGCCGGTGATTGTTGAGGTTGTTGCCTTTTAGCTTGTTTTTCCATTCGTCTGGTAGTCATACGGCTAGGTCTTTGTTCCATAACACCTTGCCCTTCCAGGGAGGAAAGGGGGTACATCTTGTCTGGTAGTTGTGTGGTTTGCTGTCTGTCTTGTCCTTCTTGTGGTCTTTCTCCAGATCCAGATGGTGCAGAGTGTCCCACCTTCAGAATATTGTGATAAAAATCTCGAGCTTTCCATACGGAGTTGAGATGATATCTTTGCCTGTCAAATGTAAATATAATACCAAATGGTGCATCCCATCTGTACTGTATCTGATGGTTTCTGAGTTCTTCCACTAAAAAAGCATAGTCTCTCCTGGCTCTTAGCATTTGAGGTGGTATTTCTTTCAAAACAGTCAAATCCTGGCCCCCAATTTGAAGCCTAGTGTTATAGGACTCTTGTAGTATCATGTTTCTGAGCTCTCTTGTGGTGAAGTATATAACTACGTCTCGGGGAAGTTGCTTCTGTTTTGCCACCCAAGAATTAACGCTATAAGCTTTATCAATCTGCCAGTCAAAATTGGACCCCGGTCTTCCCACCAGACAATCAAAAGCTTCTGAAAATATCTGTTTCAAGTTCTCCTGTTTATCCTCACGCAACCCCCTAACTCTTAATGCCAGCTCCATCTGCCTGTACTGTATCATAATAATTTGTTTTTCAGTGTTTTTAACTTTTTGTTGCACCACCTCAGTTTTGGATGTCAAATTGGTATTAGCTTCGTTAAGATCCTCTAGATTATCTTCAATTCCAGAAACATGTTCTGTCAGTACAGTTACAAGTCCCAGCATATCATCTTTCATTTTAGCAATCCTAGTATCAATTTTATCATATAAGTCCGCCTTAAGCTCTTTTATCTCCTCCTATATCTCGTCTCTAAATTCTCTAAAAGTTTCCAAAAAAAGTTCTTTCGTTAGTAAATCTCCAGTAGGGGGCATAGAGGGTGGAGGCTGCAACTTTGTGCCAGGTATTGGGGATGTACTTCTAGGAAGAGGTTTCAGCTCAAGATTTAGTTTTGAGGCCATTACAAGTCTTATCTTCAAGCAATTAATCAAACTCTACTGGCCCACTATGCAGCTACGAAAAAAGGTATTAAATCACCCCTTTGTTAGCTCCTTAGGACTTTTCAGAAGGTTTCAGGAAAAAAAAGCATTGTAACGAAGCAGCTCAGCATATTCAGCGCCATTTTAGATTTCTCTATATCAGAAATATATATTAGCAAAGTTGATAAGAGGAAAGTCTTGTAGAATCTTGTAGAAATGAAACTAATTAATAAAAAGCTGCTGGTCGGCTGTTCCCTCCCTTTGAAGTTTTATAGCTGTTCTTTGCAAAAAGATTAGGGAGGTGAGCGTTGTTATGGAGAATACACAATCGCCATTTTAGGAGCTTTTTTTAGATAACCAAATTAACGAAGGAGGATCTTGTAAAAAAATGAAGCTAGGATTTAAATAAGCAAATGAGGTTCTCAGATACGGCTCTGCTTGTATTAAAATCAGATAGATAGTTCAAATATTGTTCTAAGTGGGAGGATCTTACTTTGAGCTGAAAAAAAACAGCTGTAGATTCTGGCACAGAGATGATTCAGCCTCGGCTGGCCCCCCCTCTCTTAGCAGACATAAAAGCTGCAAAGATCAAAAAAAGGCACTTTGCCAGCTGGATCTCTCTCCTCCCCTTCTTGCCTGAAGGATAAGGTATCTGTCAGATGTCTAGACAGATAACGCGACCAGGAACTCGGGAGCAGCTCTATTAAGCTGCCACCATCAGCAAGGTCCCCCCCAGGAAGTCCCAATCACTAATTGTTGATAAAACTACTGCTTCATAATATAATTTTAAGTTGGGCATTTTCAAACCTCCTCTTTCATGTATATCTTGCATTATTTTAAGTTTTATTCTCGGTCTCTTCCCTGCCCAAACAAAGTTATTAAGACCTTTCTGCAATTCTTCCAAATTTGCACCTTTTTTGAGTATTGGCATCATTTGAAAAAGAAATAAAAATTTAGGCAAAACATTCATTTTTACTGCTGCTATCCTTCCCAGCAAAGATAATTGTAATTTTCTGCATTTATTCATCTCTGTCTGTATTTTGTTCCATAATGGTTCATAATTATGCTTATATAATTTCCCATTTGAAGTTGTGATATAAACTCCTAAGTATTTAACCTCTCTTACTATCTCACATCCTGTTACTCTTTCTAAATCTTCTTTTTGATTTGTAGTCATATTTTTAACTATCATCTTTGTTTTCCCTAGATTTATTTTAAACCCAGATACTTGACCATATTGATTAATTATGTTCATTAAACCTATAGCTGATTTCCCCAGTTGGGTTAAAGTTACTACCAAGTCATCTGCAAATGCTCGTACTCTGTATTTATAATGCCTAATCTTAATTCCCTGTAGATAATCTGAATCATGTATTCTGTTCAACAATAATTCCAAAGTTAAAATAAACAATAATGGAGACAGGGGACACCCCTGTCTTGTCCCCTTTTCGATTTTAAAAGATTCTGTTAGATTACCATTAACTATAATTTGTGCTGTTTGTTTCTGATATATTGCCTTGATAGATTGTGTAAAATACTCTCCAAAATGCATCTTTTGTATTATTTTCATTAGAAATTGCCAATTCACTTGATCTACCTGGTTTATTTGAATTGCAAAAAGTATTGTGTTTAGCATATAGCAAATTAGTTGCTACTTGGTCTGACATCAAATTGCCCTCGCAGTAAAGTAATTGCTTCTTTTGTCTTCTTATCATCTGGGTTAGATATTAGCGCCTGCTCTTTCTTCTTTACCTCCTCTTTTAGTTCCCTTTGTTTTTCCCTTATGCATGTTAAAAACAAAATATTCTTTCAATAGTTTTTTACATTCTATGACATTTCCCTCATATCTAAATAAATTTTCATTTAACCTCCAAGACCTCCTAGATCCCTCTCCATATTCCAGTTCCATCCACACCTGATTATGATCTGTTAGAGTTCTCGGGCATATCTTTGTCTTCTTCACTCTGGAAAGAAAGTCATTCATAGTTAATATAAAGTCAATTCTAGAGAAAGATTGGTGCCTATCAGAAAAAAATGTAAAGTCTTGTTCTTTAAGATTTCGTTCACGCCAAATATCCCTCAGTTCCATATCATCCATCATGTCGAAGAAAGATTTAGGCAATCTTGCTCGTGTTTGAGTATTTTGCAAAAGCCCCTTCTTGTCTTTCATACTCCATTCCAGTCACCCAATAATATACACAATCTATAATCCCATTGTATTAATTTTGTATGCAGCAACTTGTAAAAATTTTCTTGTTGTTGATTGGGAGCATATACTCCCGATAAGAATATTTACTTCCCTTCTATTAATAATTCAGTTGCAATATATCTTCCTTGAGGTTCTGCTTCAATTAATTTAGCCTTTAAGTCTTTCCTTAAATATATAACTATGCCATTTTTCTTCTCCGGAGCAGATGCCACAAAGTGTGTTCTCAATCTTGTATTTATCAAATATTTCTGGTCATTTGTTCTAATATGTGTTTCTTGCAAACAAATTACATCATTTTTGAATTGCTTCAAATAGTGAAATATTTTTTTTCCTTTTTTGTGGTGAGTTTAAGCCATTAATGTTCCAGGTTAAAAATTTAATTGTCATCTTTTGTCCCCTGAAGCTTTTTAAGAGCTGCCTGAAAATCCTGCTGGAATTTCTTCTTTGGTCTGGCTCCCCCCACAGTTTCTGTATTTGTGTTTATGGGTTCTTGGATTGTTGTCTGAGCTTGTTGCATCTTTAATTCTTGTTCTTTACGTTTAGTTGCTGCTTGAGTTTGTCTTTGTTCCATAACTCCTTCTGTCTCCTCAAATAACTCCAAGGCTTGAACAACATCCAACAGTTGCAGTAAATCTTGTGAAGTCAAGGCATTTCCTTGGGCTTGTATCTGGGTAGCTGCCTGTCCAGCCTCCCCTGCTTCTTTTCTTCTTCTGAGTCCTGGAGATGGTGGGTATCCAGCCTTTAGTACATTACTGTAAAAATCTCTTGCCTTCCAAACTGAATTAAGGCAATATCTTTCTCCTAGATAATCAGAGGTGGGTTCCTACCAGTTCGCACCTATTCGGTAGAACCGGTTCATCAAATCTACCGAACCAGTTAGAAGAGGTTCCACCAGTGGACCCAGAAAGCAGGCCACACCTACAGAAGAGGTTCCAAAATTTTTTGAAACCCACCACTGGTGGGTGTGTAATGTCCCACAGTTATCTATGCATTAATAATGATCTAGTAATATTTCCTTATACATTTTAGGGACCTTTCCTTACATAATTGGTGTTTTCTTTCATACTTTTGGATTTCTAATTTCTGTTTCCATTAGTTAGCAATTGCTAAAATAAATCCCACGTGAAAAAGTATTCAAAGCCTTCTTGATTTTAATTGTCAATTTATTTATTCCTGCACATTGTAATATTTATTCATTTACATATCTCTGTTTTTCTTTTTTTTTGTGTTCAAAAGTTTTATTTCTTTTAAAACAAACATTTCATCATTCCTCAATCAGTAAGACATCGAATTACCATTTTTTGTATGTCAAAATAATTCTAGTTTACCACCAAATTCTTGTCTAGCCTAATGCATACCCCTCCCTCCCTCCACCCTCCCCCCAACCCCCCTCCTCCTCCCCCCCCCGACTTCCCAGAACCCGTACACAGTATGGATTTTTAACAAACACAGTCTAAAATCTATTGAAAAAAAAGAAATAAAGAAATTAATGACATTCTACATTGACCTTCGCTTCTTCTTGCTGAACTAACTTTAAACAATTTAAATCATTTCTGATATTAAGCATAGGCTAGATGAAATTTCTTGGTCCCGTATTTATTTTGTATATAGTCAATCCATTTTTTCCAGTCTCGTTTATATCTCTCATTTGAGTGATCTTTAATATATGCCGATATTTTAGCCATCTCGGCTAAATTTGTAACTTTCAATGTCCATTCTTGAGTTGTAGGCAAGTCTTCCTTCTTCCAGTATTGCGCCACCAACAGTCTTGCTGCCATTATTAGGTGCAGAATCAAGTTACTCTCTACCACTGTAAAATCAGTACATATACCTAGTAAGAATAACTGAGGAGTAAACTTTATCCTTCTTTTAAAGATATTTTGCATAATCCACCATATTTTTATGCAGAATGCCTTAACCTTTTGGCAGGTCCACCATATATGATAATATGTAGCATGGAGAGAACCACACCTCCAACATTTAGGCTGTACATTCGGATACATAGAAGCCAGCTTTTTGGGATCTAAATGCCATCTATAGAACATCTTATAAAAATTTTCTCTCAGATTTTGAGCTTGTGTGAATTTCACATTTGTTACCCATATTCTTTCCCATGTATCCAACATTATTGGTTCTTCAATATTTTGAGCCCACTTTATCATACAATTTTTAACTAATTCTGTTTCCGAATCCATCTGTATTAATACATTATATATCCTCTTTATATGCATTAAGCCTTGAACTCTTATTTGTTTAAACAAATTATCTTCAGCTTGGATAAAACCAATTTTTTGATCTATTTTCCACCTGGCCTGTAATTGCCCATACTGGAACCATGTTTGAACTACCTTCTCCTCTTTTAATACCTCCAAAGATTTTAGTTGTAGTACCCCCCTTTCTGAAATGAGAAGCTGTCTATAGGTAGTTCTATCCTGTTTTTGTGCTATGTTCATATTTTCAATTGTATGTCTAGGAATTGCCCACATGGGTATTTTGTCATTTAATTTATATTGGTATTTTTTCCAGACCCGCAGTAAAGCATTTCTTAAAATATGACTTTTAAACTTCTTATCCAGTTTTTTGTTGAATAACAAAATAATAATCCAGTTTTTTGTTGACTTCCTGGGAGGAGCCTGCTGATGGTGGCAGCTTAAAATTAGCTGCCCCCGAAGTCCTGGTCACGTATCTGTTTAGATGATCATCCATCTGACGTCTTAACAGGTTTCTTATCCTTCAGGCAAGAAGGGAAGAAAAATAGTTTTGCTGGCAAATGCCCTTCGATTTTTGCAGCTTTTGTGCCTGCAGAGAGAGGGGGGCCAGCCCAAAGCAGAACGGCATCCGTGCTGGGAACTTCAAACTGCCTTGTGCAGTACAAAGTAAGGTCTCCCCCACTCAGATCAAAGCTTTGATTTATTTGATTTTATTACGAGCTGAATCCGTTTACGTGGACATTAATTGTTTACCAAGATCTTAGCTTCTTTTTTTGACAAGATCTAGTTACTTAGAAGCTTTTAAAATGGCGCCGAGCCAGCTGGATTCTCCGGTAATAATGATTATCTTCTTAAACTCCTTGTTAAATGCTACAGAACTCTAAAATTTCAAAGGAGCGTCTTATCACCTGTTTCACAATCGGCCAGCAGAAACTTTCTAATTAGTTTCATTTTTACAAGTCTTTCGTTCTCTCATTAATCTTGCTGATGGTGGCAGCTTAAAATTAGCTGCCCCCGAAGTCCTGGTCACGTATCTGTTTAGATGATCATCCATCTGACGTCTTAACAGGTTTCTTATCCTTCAGGCAAGAAGGGAAGAAAAATAGTTTTGCTGGCAAATGCCCTTCGATTTTTGCAGCTTTTGTGCCTGCAGAGAGAGGGGGGCCAGCCCAAAGCAGAACGGCATCCGTGCTGGGAACTTCAAACTGCCTTGTGCAGTACAAAGTAAGGTCTCCCCCACTCAGATCAAAGCTTTGATTTATTTGATTTTATTACGAGCTGAATCCGTTTACGTGGACATTAATTGTTTACCAAGATCTTAGCTTCTTTTTTTGACAAGATCTAGTTACTTAGAAGCTTTTAAAATGGCGCCGAGCCAGCTGGATTCTCCGGTAATAATGATTATCTTCTTAAACTCCTTGTTAAATGCTACAGAACTCTAAAATTTCAAAGGAGCGTCTTATCACCTGTTTCACAATCGGCCAGCAGAAACTTTCTAATTAGTTTCATTTTTACAAGTCTTTCGTTCTCTCATTAATCTTGCTGATGGTGGCAGCTTAAAATTAGCTGCCCCCGAAGTCCTGGTCACGTATCTGTTTAGATGATCATCCATCTGACGTCTTAACAGGTTTCTTATCCTTCAGGCAAGAAGGGAAGAAAAATAGTTTTGCTGGCAAATGCCCTTCGATTTTTGCAGCTTTTGTGCCTGCAGAGAGAGGGGGGCCAGCCCAAAGCAGAACGGCATCCGTGCTGGGAACTTCAAACTGCCTTGTGCAGTACAAAGTAAGGTCTCCCCCACTCAGATCAAAGCTTTGATTTATTTGATTTTATTACGAGCTGAATCCGTTTACGTGGACATTAATTGTTTACCAAGATCTTAGCTTCTTTTTTTGACAAGATCTAGTTACTTAGAAGCTTTTAAAATGGCGCCGAGCCAGCTGGATTCTCCGGTAATAATGATTATCTTCTTAAACTCCTTGTTAAATGCTACAGAACTCTAAAATTTCAAAGGAGCGTCTTATCACCTGTTTCACAATCGGCCAGCAGAAACTTTCTAATTAGTTTCATTTTTACAAGTCTTTCGTTCTCTCATTAATCTTGCTGATGGTGGCAGCTTAAAATTAGCTGCCCCCGAAGTCCTGGTCACGTATCTGTTTAGATGATCATCCATCTGACGTCTTAACAGGTTTCTTATCCTTCAGGCAAGAAGGGAAGAAAAATAGTTTTGCTGGCAAATGCCCTTCGATTTTTGCAGCTTTTGTGCCTGCAGAGAGAGGGGGACCAGCCCAAAGCAGAACGGCATCCGTGCTGGGAACTTCAAACTGCCTTGTGCAGTACAAAGTAAGGTCTCCCCCACTCAGATCAAAGCTTTGATTTATTTGATTTTATTACGAGCTGAATCCGTTTACGTGGACATTAATTGTTTACCAAGATCTTAGCTTCTTTTTTTGACAAGATCTAGTTACTTAGAAGCTTTTAAAATGGCGCCGAGCCAGCTGGATTCTCCGGTAATAATGATTATCTTCTTAAACTCCTTGTTAAATGCTACAGAACTCTAAAATTTCAAAGGAGCGTCTTATCACCTGTTTCACAATCGGCCAGCAGAAACTTTCTAATTAGTTTCATTTTTACAAGTCTTTCGTTCTCTCATTAATCTTGCTTATCTGGAATTTAAATGGTGATGAATCTGCTGAACTGTCTTGTTACAATGCTTATTTTCTGAAAGTTTTGCCAAGCCTCAAATTTCAAAGTAAAGGGAGAAATTCAGCGTCTTTACTTATAGCTGCACAGTCAGGCAGCAGAGTTTTATTAACTGCTGGAATATAAAACTTGGAATGGCCTCAAAACCAAATCTTAATCCGAAACCGTCACCCTCTATTCCCAGGGGCACATCCCCAGTGCCTGGCACAAGGTTGCAGCCTCCGCTCCCTACGCCCCCTGCTGGAGATTTTTTAATGAAAGAATTCTTCTTGAGTGAATTAAGTGTGGCTCTTAACGCACAGACAATTAAAATGGAAGATAAACTTAGAGATCTTAAAGAGGAGATAAAACAGGAGATAAAACAGGAGGGAAAAGAGGAAATAAAAGAAATAAAAGAGGAAATAAAAGGGGAAATAAAAGGACTTAAACAGGAGTTGTATGAGAAAATCGATGCCAGGGTTGTTAAAATTAAAGATGAAATGCTGAGACTTGTAACTGTATTGACAGAACATGTTTCCGGAATTGAAGATAGTCTAGAGGATCTTAATGAGGCTAATACCAACTTGACATTGAAAACAGAGGCGGTGGAACAAAAAGTGGAAAATGCTGAAAAAGAAATTATTATGATACAGTATAGACAAATGGAGTTCGCATTAAGAGTAAGGGGGCTGCGTGAGGAGAAACAGGAGAACCTGAAACAGATTCTATCAGAAGCCTTTGACCGCCTGGTGGGAAGACCAGGGACTAACCTCGACTGGCAGATCGACAAAGTTTATCGCGTTAACTCTTGGGTGGCAAAGCAGAAGCAGCTTCCTCGAGACATCGTTATATACTTCACTACAAGAGAGCTTAGAAATATGGTACTACAAGAGTCTTATAACACTAAGCTTCAAATTGGCGGTCAAGACCTGATTGTTTTGAAATAGATACCACCCCAAATGTTAAGAGCCAGGAGAGACTACGCTTTTTTAGTCGAAGAACTCAGAAATCATCAGATACAGTATAGATGGGACGCACCATTTGGCATTATACTTACATTTGATAGGCAAAGATATCGCCTCAACTCTGTATGGAAAGCCCAAGATTTTTATCATAATATTTGGAAGGCTGGATATCCTGCATCATCTGGACCTGGAGAAAGACCACAAGAAGGACAGGACAGACAGCAAACTACACAACTATCAGATAAGATGGAGCATCTCTCTCTTCTAGAAGCGCAAGGTGTTATGGATCAAAGACCTAGCCGTATGATTACTAGACGAATGGAGCAACAAGCTAAAAAGCAACAACATCAACAATCACCGGCCATCGATCAAGGAGCTACAATAACAAGTCTGGAAGCAGTGGGAGGAGCTAGGCCTAAGGTTAAACAGGCCATGCAGGAAGCTCTAAAAATCCTTCAGCCAACCAAAGATGACAACTAAGATTTTAACATGGAATGTCAATGGATTGAATTCCCCACAGAAGAGAAAGAAAATATTTCACTATCTCAAACAGTTTAAGAATGACATAATTTGTTTGCAAGAAACTCATATCAAATCAACTGATCAAAAATATTTGATTAACTCAAAACTTGGTCAACATTTTGTAGCTTCTGCTATGGAAAAGAAGAATGGTATAGTTGTATACTTAAGAAAAGACATGAAAGCTGAATTAATTGAAGCAGATCCCTTCGGAAGATATATCGCTTTAGCCCTAATCCTAGAAGGGAAAAAGACATTACTTTGGGGAATTTATTCCCCTAATCAACAGCAAGATGGATTCTATAGAAATCTTCATGCTAAATTAGTACAGTGGGACTGTAGGTCCTGTATACTATTGGGTGATTGGAATGGTGTGATAGACACTAAGAGAGATAAGATATCTCTGTTTTTCCACTGTTGTGCAAACACAATTCCAGCAGCTGCTAACATGTTTAAAATTAAATATATATTATACTCCCTTTCAAATAGCCAACAAAATATTTCTGGTTTTAATTCCATATCTTGCTTTACGATTGCTTCTAACCACTAATTTCTGAATAGCTATTTGGACCGATCTAAGTACTAATTCATAATTTCATATCCGGTCACATGGGCGGCAAGCCAATCCCATCCGGTCACATGGTGGCAAGCCACACTCACAAAGGAGGCCACACCCACAGAGTAGGTTCCAACAATTTTTGAAACTCACCACTGTAGATAATTCACCACCAATCCGGCTGGAACCTCCCATCTATACTGTATCTGTGATTTCTAAGTTCATCAACTAGGAATGCATAATCCTTTCTGGATCTCAACATTTTAGGGGGAATTTCCTTCAGTACTACCACCTCCTGTCCTGCCACCTGTAGCTTGGTTTTATAGGTCGCTTGTAATATTCCATTCTTTGTTTTCCTGGTGACAAAATAAATTACAATATCTCTTGGTAGTTGTCTCTGTCTAGCAATCCATGAATTAACACAATAAATTTTGTCAATCTGCCAATCATATTTTGCCTTTGGTTCACCAATTAACTGAGCGAAAGCTTCTGCAAAGATCTCTTTCAAATTTTCTTGGTTATTTTCTTTCAGGCCTCTTATTCTCAAAGCAAATTCCATCACTCTGTATTGTATCATTGTAACATCTGCCTCTGACTTTTCAATCTTGATTTGAGCCTCATCAACTTTGTTCTCCAGATTCACATTAAACTGATTATTTTCTTCCACCTTATCCTCCAGTGATATTACATAACCAAGCAAACCCTTAAATGCATCCACTATATCTTCTATTATTTGTTGATTGTGAGTTTGGATTAAATTCTTAATTTCAGACATTTCGTCAGAGACATCTTTAAAAGCAGTTGTAATTTTTTCTTCCAAAACAGAGGCTTGTGCCTTTAAAGTGCTTTGAAGGGCTTCAAGTGTCAATGTTTGTGTATCCGCTGGGGGTAATAAAGACTGCAGTTTGGGTAGCTGGGCTGGGGAACTTCCAGCGCTCTTAGAAGCACTTATTTTTGTTTGTTTTGAAGCCATTTCCAAATATTCAAATCACACTTTTCAGTAGCCAAATTATTGAGTTCAAAAAGTCCACTTAATCCCCAAATTTGTTAAGTCTTATAGTTTGTTAGTAAACCATTGCTGTTTTCTTTAATCTTAAAATCTTGGTTCTTTTTTTTTGTGTCTGTTTTTTTGTTACATAGATAGTTTTATTTTCCATTTTCATTTTCTTACAGTCACACATATACTGTACAGAACCGGGGCCATATAACATTAAACAATAAACACAGCCATTCCTCTTGTCAATAATACCCCCCAAAATAGAAACCCAATGTACCTCTTCGACCCTCCATACACCCTTTCTTTAGCCCCCCTCCAACTTTCCGTCTTCCCACCATCATTCCCCTCTACCCTACTTCCCCTCCCCCTCTACCACGCCTCTCTCCCAATACACTCCCTCCCTTCCTTCTCACCCTCCCTCCAATCCTCTCTCCCACAGTCTCTACCCCTCTTTTTTCTTTCCCTCTACTCCTCCCTTCGGTGTATTTCTACTATCTATTAATATATTCAGCTTGTCCTATTTTTACACTGGAATTAAAGAGCAACTGTATACAAGTGCAATCGTATTACTTTAGTATCTAGCACATACTATATATCCCCCCTCCCCCTCCCCCCTAAGACCCCACCTCCCTCCCCCCCGACTTCCCAGAGCCTGTACACGGTGTAGCTTTTTAATAAACACAGTCTAAAATATATTAAGGCAAAGGAAATTTTAAAAAAAGAAAGTCAATAACATCTCTGCGTTGAACTCAGCTTCTTGCTGTTGCACAAACTTTAAGCAGTTTAAATTATTCCTAATCTTAAGCATAGGCTATCTGGAATTTCTTAGTCCCGTATTTGTTTTGTGTATAGTCAATCCATTTTTTCCAGTCTTGTTTATATCTCTCATTTGAGTGGTCTTTAAGATATGCCGATATTTTAGCCATCTCGGCTAGGTTTGTAACTTTCAATATCCATTCTTGAGTTGTAGGCAAGTCTTCCTCCTTCCAGTATTGCGCCACCAACAGTCTTGCTGCCATTATTAGGTGCAGAACCAAGTTGGTCTCTACCGCTGTAAAGTCAGTACATATACATAGTAAAAATAACTGAGGAGTAAATTTTATCCTTCTTTTAAAGATATTTTCCATGATCCACCAGATTTTTATCCAAAATGCCTTAACCTTTTGACAAGTCCACCATATATGAAAATATGTAGCATCGAGAGAACCACATCTCCAACATTTAGGCTGTACATTCGGATACATAGAAGCCAGCTTTTTAGGCTCTAAATGCCATCTATAAAACATCTTATAAAAAGTTTCTCTCAGGTTTTGTGCTTGTGTAAATTTCACATTTCTTACCCATATTCTTTCCCACGTGTCCAACATTATTAGTTCTTCAATATTCTGAGCCCACTTTATCATACAATCTTTAACCAATTCCGTTTCCGAATCCATCTGTATTAGTACATTATATATCCTCTTTATATGCATTAAGCTTTCAAACCATGTTTGAACTACCTTCTCCTCTTTCAATACCTCTAAAGATTTTAGTTGTAGAACCCCCCTTTCCAAAGTGAGAAGTTGTCTGTAAGTGGTTCTATCGTGTTTTTGTTCTATATTCATATTTTCAATTGCATGTCTAGGAATTGCCCACATGGGTAACTTATCATTTAATTTATGTTGATATTTTTTCCAGACCCACAATAAAGCATTTCTTAAGATATGACTTTTAAAGTTCTTATCCAATTTTTTGTTGAATAACAAGTAAGCATGCCAACCATATACCAGATCATGTCCCTCGATATTCAGTATTCTATCATTGGTTAAATGAGTCCAATCACTAATTACAGATAGCGCCACTGCATCATAATATAGTTTTAGGTTAGGTAATTTCAAGCCTCCTCTCTCGCATACATCTTGCATTATTTTCATCTTTACCCTCGGTTTCTTTCCAGCCCATACAAATTTGTTGATACCCTTCTGCCATTCTAAAAGATTCACATCTTTTTTAAGTATAGGTAGCATTTGAAAAAGAAATAAAAATTTTGGTAAAATGTTCATTTTCCCTGCCGCTATCCTACCCAGCAAAGATAAATGCAATTTCTCCCATTTTTTCATCTCTATCTGTATACTCCGCCAAAGTGGTTCATAATTATGCTTATATAGTTTCCCATTTGAGGCTAAAATATTGACCCCAAGATATTTGACTTTTTTAACTACCTCACATCCTAGCATCCCTCCTAGTTCTTCCTTTTGTTTAGTATTCATATTTATAGCTAATATTTTGGTTTTTCCTAAATTTATTTTAAAACCAGACACTTGACCATATTGATTAATCGTGTTCATTAAAACCATACTAGATTCCTGCGGTTGTTCCAATATTATGACCAAATCATCCGCAAAAGCGCGGACTCTGTATTCTTGCTGCCTAATCTTGATCCCTTTTAGACCATCCAAGCCCCGTATTTTATTCAATAATACTTCCAAAGTTATAATGAACAATAGTGGGGACAAAGGACAGCCCTGTCTTATACCTTTTCCGATTTGAAAAGAGTCTGTTAAACTTCCGTTGACTATGATTTGAGCTGTTTGCTGTTGGTGTATTGCTGTAATTGACCGTAAAAAGCTATCTCCTATTTGCATTTTTTGCAATATCTTCAACAGAAATTGCCAAATAACTCGATCGAAGGCCTTCTCAGCATCCAGAAATATGAACGCAGCAGGGATTTGCTTGTTCTTTCCCAAATATTCTAATGCATTAATGATTAGTCTAACATTACTCTTCATCTGTCTCCCCTGTATAAAACCTGTTTGGTCGGTATGTATCAATTGTTGAATAACCACCATTAACCTATTTGCTAGTATTTTAGTAAAGATTTTATAATCTACATTAAGTAATGAGATAGGTCTATAATTTTTTGGTTGGGTAATATCTTGATCTTCTTTGGGTATCAACGATATAAACGCTGTCTTCCAAGATGGGGGCACTTTACCTTCAATTTGAATTTTATTAAATAGTTCTCTAAGAGGTTCTACCATTTCTAACTGTAAGTTTTTATAGTAAACCGCTGTCAAGCCATCTGTGCCTGGCGCTTTCACTAACTTTAGTTGTTTGATTACTTGCAAGATTTCCCCTGAGTTTATTGGTTGGTTCAACTTTTGCCTGTACTCTTCTCTAACTAGGGGTATTTTCTCTTTATCTAAGTATTTGTCTATGTCTAAACCCTTAATTTTGTCCCCTTTATACAATTCTTTAAAGAATTCCCGGAATGCCTTTTGAATCTCCTCCTGTTGAAACACCTCCTTCCCTCTATAAATCAATCTGGTTACATTTCGAGTTTTCGTTTTTTTCCTAATCTGATAAGCTAACCATCTGCCCGGTTTATTTGCATTACAAAAAGTATTGTGTTTTGCATATAATAAACTAGTGGCTACCTGATCAGAGATCAACATATCAAATTGGGATTTTAATATAGTAATTGCTTCCTTAACCTTTGTATCGCCTGGATTCAATGTTAACGCCAACTCCTTCCCTTTAATTTCCTCTTCCAATTCTTTTCGTTTCAGCCCTTGTTTATGTCTATGTATTTTGTTTATATTCTTCAGTACTCCTCTCATATACGCTTTGCTTGCATCCCATACAAATTCCATAGGTGTACCCTTATTCATATTCAGAACAAAGTATTCAGATAACAATTTTTTACAATCATTAATGTACTTCTCATATCTAAATAAGTTTTCATTCAGCCTCCAAGACCTTCTTGCCTGCACTATCCTTCCCAATTCTATCCAAACTAGGTTATGATCCTAAAGGACCCTCGCCGCAATCTTTGTCTTCTTCACCCTAAAAAGTAAATCATTAGTGATTAGTATAAAATCAATCCTTGAAAAGGATTGATGTCTATCAGAAAAGAAGGTGAAATCATATTCCTCTGCGTTTCTTTCTCGCCAAATATCTCTCGATTCAAAGTTGTCCATCATGTCAAAAAAAGGTTTGGGTAGCTTAGCTCGCATTTTAGTATTAGGGCGAGAGGTCTTCTTATCTCTTTTAGTGTCAATCACGTCGTCCCAGTCACCCAATAGTATACAAGACTTATAGTCCCACTGTACTAATTTAGCGTGAAGATTTCTATAGAATCCGTCTTGCTGTTGATTAGGAGCATAAATTCCCAAAAGTAATGTCTTTTTCCCTTCTAAGACTAGGTCTAGCGCGATATCTTCCAAAGGGATCTGCTTCAATTAGTTCAGTCTTAATGTCTTTTCTTAAGTATACAACTATACCATTTTTCTTTTCCGTAGCAGAGGTCACAAAATGTTGACCAAGTTTGGGGTTAAACAAATATTTTTGATCAGTTGATTTGATATGAGTTTCTTGTAGACAAATTATATCATTCTTGAACTGTTTAAGATAGTGGAATATTTTCTTTCTCTTCTGTGGAGAGTTCAGTCCATTGACATTCCATGTCAAAATCTTAGTTGTCATCTTTGGTTGCCTGAAGCTTTTTTAGAGCCTCCTGCATGGCCTGTTTAACCTTTGGCCTAGCTCCTCCCATGGATTCTGAGCTTGTTGCTGTAACTCCTTGATCAATGGCCGATGATTGTTGAGGTTGTTGCATTGTAGCTTGTTTTTCCATTCGTCTGGTGGTCATACGGCTAGGTCTTTGTTCCATGGCAGCTTGCCCTTCCGGGAGGGGAAGATGATGCATCTTGTCTGGTAGTTTGCCGTGTATCTTGTCCTTCTTGTGGTCTTTCTCCAGATCCAGATGGTGCAGGGTGTCCCACCTTCAAAATATTGTGATAGAAATCTCGGGCTTTCCATACAGAGTTGAGATGATATGTTTGCTTGTCAAGTGTAATTATAATACCAAATGGCACATCCCATCTATACTGTATCTGACGGTTTCTGAGTTCTTCCACTAGAAAAGCATAATCTCTCCTGGCTCTTAGCATTTGAGGTGGTATTTCTTTCAAGACAATCAAATCCTGGCCTCCGACTTGAAGCCTGGTGTTATAGGACTCTTGTAATATCATGTTTCTGAACTCTTTTGTGGCGAAGTATATAACTACATCTCGGGGGAGTTGCTTTTGTTTTGCCACCCATGAATTAACGCGACAAATTTTATCGATCTGCCAGTCAAAGTTGGACCCCGGTCGTCCCACCAGACGGTCAAAAGCCTCTGAAAAAATCTGTTTCATGTTCTCCTGTTTATCCTCACGCAACCCCCTGACTCTTAATGCAAACTCCATCTGCCTGTACTGTATCATAATAATCTGTTTTTCAGCGTTTTCAAGTTGGTATTAGCTTCATTAAGAACCTCTAAGTTATCTTCAATTCCAGAAACATGTTCTGTCAGTACGGTTACCAGTCCCAGCATATCATCGTTTATTTTGGCAATCCTAGTATCAAGTTTATCATATAAGCCGAGGTGGCGCAGTGGTTAAATGCAGCACTGCAGGCTACTGCTAGATCAGCAGTTCAGCGGTTCAAATCTCACCGGCTCAGGGTTGACTCAGCCTTCCATCCTTCCGAGGTGGGTAAAATGAGGACCCAGATTGTTGGGGGCAATATGCTGACTCTCTGTAAACCGCTTAGAGAGGGCTGAAAGCCCTATGAAGCGGTATATAAGTCTACTGCTATTGCTATATTGCTATATAAGTCCGCCTTAAACTCTTTTAATTTGTCCTTTATCTCCTTTATCTCCTCTCTGAATTCTTTGAAGGTTTCCAAAAAAAGTTCTTTCGTTAGCACATCTCCAGTAGGGGGCAACTTTGTGCCAGGTATCGGAGATGTGCTTCTAGGAGGAAATTTCCCCCCAGGAATTAATTTTGATGCCATTATAAGTCTTATCTATGGGCAATTAATCAAGCTCTACTGGCTCGCTGTGCAGCTTACGAAAAAAAAGGAGAGTGTTAAGTCACCCCTTTTTTAGCTCTTTATGATTTTTCAAAGGATTTCAAAAAAAAAGAAAAAGCATTGTAACGAAGCAGCTCGGCATATTCAGTGCCGTCTTTGACTTCTCTGTATCAGAAATAACAAAGTTGATAAGAACAAAGTCTTGTAAACTCTTCAGAGAAGTGAAACTAATTAATAAGAAACTGCTGGCTGGCTGTTCCTCCCTTTGAACTTTTATCACTGCTTTTGCAGAAGAATTAGGAATGTGGCATTGTTACGAAGAACGCACAATCGCCATTTTAGGAGCCAGTTTCTTTTAAGAAAAAAAAGCTAAGTACACGAAGGAAGCTCTTGTAACAAATGAAGCTAGGATTTTAAAAAAAAACAGATAAGGTTCTCAGATACGGACTCTGCTTGTATTAAATTCAGATAAATAGTTCAAATATTGTCCTAAGTGGGGGTATCTTACTTTGAGCCGTGAAGACGACGGCTAGGAATTTCCGGCACGGAGATAATGATTCAGCTTCGGCTGGCCCCCCTTCCGTTCACAGCCGAAAAGGCTGCAAACTTCAAAGGAAAAGCTCTTGCCAGCTGGATCTTCTCTCCCCCTCTTCTTTGCCTGAAGAGTGAGGTACCTGCCAGATATCTAGGCAGATAACGCAACCAGAAACCCGGGGGCAGCTCTCTTAAGCTGCTGCCATCAGCAAGATCCCGCCCAGGAAGTCAAAATCTTGGTTCTTTTAATGACGTTAACAAGCACTTAACAAATACTTTCCTTTTAAGTTTCACTTTCATCACACCCTTTAACTTACTGGCACCATCTTCATTCCCTTTTGTTCCCCTCAATCTTCACAGAAGGAAGTAATACTACATCAGAGTTAAAGTTTGTACTTGCAATTATAATCACTCCTGTCTTTGCTCTGCCTGCTTCTTATTCAAATGTAGATTAAAACGTTGATTGCAGGGATGGTCGTGGCGTTTTGTTCTGCTGCAGCAGAAGTATCCTGTATGTGGAGCTCTGTCAAGATGCTGGGGGCTCTCACCCTTCGAGCCCCAAAATTGCTCCTGGGGGTCTAGGGGAGCTCTACCCTTGCCCGGCTGCTCACCTCCCCCTCTTTTCCCAAGGGGCAAGTTTTCAAGCTGCTAGACATCTGATTTACGCTGTTCTAGCAGGACTGGCATTCCCACAGGAGCATCCTTCAGCATCTACGGTGCCACCGGAAGTCCTCAATTCTTTTTTCTATACTCTCGGTCTTCTTTACAATGGTGTCTAACTTTTAATCCTTGCTATCAGCTCCTGCTTGTAATTTCTATATGGCTTGCATGATTACCTCTAAAGTTACTCCCTACTCCTTTTCTTGTTGAAGCATAGACTGTATTAATCTTGTCCTCCTGCAGGTGAGGAGGCAAGGGTTGTTATTGTAGAACCAACAGGTGTTGTTTTTCTACTCATCTTCTAAATTTTTTCTTTTATATTCTAGTCCAGTTAGTATCACAAAAATTTAAACATCAGTTTAGGAAGATAAGAGATTATAAATAAAATGAGAGGAGAGAAAAAAGAAAGAGGAAAGAGGAAAAAGTGAAGATCTCTCACTTAAAAAGAAGAGTAAAGGAATAAAAAGGAGAAAAGAAAGAGAGAGGAGAAAAAAGTCTTCAATCCAATTTATTCAAGTTTTAAAGCAAGCCACCCATTTGTCCCCAATATTTTCAAAAGGAAAGAGGGCCAAAGAAAATCAGGAATCAATACTTCAAAGCCTCAAAAAAAGGGAGGGGAGTCAAAGAGCCAAGGAAAAAACAATCACCACCTCCCCAGCAAGATAATATAAGGATAGTATAAGAACTGCCACAAAGCTAGAAAAAGTAAATTCAGTTTCTTTTTTTTAGATGAAAGTCTTTCCAAGGTCACTCTGAGCTTTCCCTTAGAGCTTCTCTTTAGTCTAAAGTAGGTTTCCAGATACTGAAAGTTCCACAGGAAACAGCTGTGTAAACAACTTTATTCCTTCCCCTTTCAGCCCTTAACCAAATAGCCTTCAAGGGAGTCACTTCTCTCTAGTAACAATGTTTCAAGTCCACTGGATGGCAGTGTTGATTGTATCAACTCTCAATGCTTATTTCTTCCATCTTTATTTTGACTTTTTCTTTTAAAAAAATCGGAAATATAACAAGAGTAGCCAAAAAAAGAGAAAAAGAATCTTCAGAGCAATTAAGATTTAAATATATTCAGTGTCCCCACAAGGTCCAAAATTAAAAGTATAAAAAAACACAGTAAGCCAATCCACATTGGATTACAATGAAAGTCCAGCCTTGCTTCCAAAAGTAAAAAGGGAAAGAAAAAAAAGACTTCAATTGGCCAACTTATATGCGCTGCTTTTCTCTCTAGTCAGCCTTATTTTAAAATTAAGTTTCCAAATTTAGGATGTTCTCTCTCCAATAGAAAAAAGGGTTTAAAAACTCTCACCAAAATGACATGCTTCTCTCCTGCGCTTTCGTGTAGCAGCTGTCAGCAGTTTCAGCAGCCTGGGGGCTGACACGCAATCACTGGCAAAGGGGGCTTTTTCCGGGTCATCATGATGCAGGAGGGGTTGCACAGGTAAACCCACTAGTGGCTGGCCAGGTTAGGTGGTCTTAATAGAATGGACCTTATAAATTCATATTAGCTTGGCTTTTCATTCTAGTGCCCTGGAGTCCCAAAGTTGACTTTTAGCTGCAGTGAACTTTCTCCCCAACTTCCTCATAAGTATTAAAAATAGGGCTGAACAGTGTGGCAAGACCCTATAAAGGAGGGGCACAGGAAGCCAGACATGGGTGAGAGATAGAACAGAGGTAAAACCTGCTGACAGCTTAAGACATTATAGGAACTGCTCTTTCTTGTATTTTTCCTATGTACTTCTCTGTAACATTCCAAATGAACTTCCCCTTTTTGAAATGTCATGTTTGTCTCGTGTATGGAAACGCCTTGAGAATGCACAGTATGGAACACGGCATAAAAGTAGCAACCTGGGCAGAGCCCAGGCAGTTCAGATTTTGGTGTGTGAACACGCTGAACTCAATGCATCCAATAAACCTGTTTCTCTCACCTTCGTGGTCTCAGGTCCTGGTCTTTCGTAAGTAGATTACAAACCTCAATCTGCTGCAACATTTTTGGCGAGCCAGCCAGGAGTTGAGGGGTCTTTGGGACTCTCTGGAACATCCACCCCGGTGTTGGGGCTCATCCTGTCAGGGGGAACCTCCCTGGTGCCAATGGACCCTTGATCCGAGGGACTTCCCAGCGACAGAGGGCTCTGGCAGCAGCGGTTGGCGATTCCAAGAACCACCAGAGAAGGACCAGAGACCAGGCATCTGAAGGCTGGCCAGCATCGCAGGAGGGAAGCCAAGTACATGAGGCAAGTACTGTGGGAACCCTATTTAGGCCCGGACTCCTTGTTGAGCTGGAGGTGAGGCCTGATCTCCCTCACTAGGGGGAAGGTTTTGGGGGTGGATTGTTTAGTGTATGTGTGTGTGTGTGATTGAGGGGGGGGCTACTGCATTTCCCTACGGTGGCTGTGTCCATCCAGTACCCTGGGTCAGAGCCTGTGTGGGGTAATTGTTAAATTTTTGTTGTTTGGTGCCCTGGGAGGACCATGGGTGAGGGCAGCAGTGTTCCCTTGACCCCATTACAATGTATGTTAAATCATTTTAAAGAAGGATATATGACTCAGGATTATGGCATTGAGTGAAGCAGGCATGAGCTTAAAAAGTTTTGTGAATCTGAATGGCCCACTTTTGGTTTTGGGAGGCCCAACAAAGGCACTTTTGATCCCAACATAGCTTTGAATGTCCATAGGTTAGTGTTTGATCCTGATGTAGGACATCCGGATCAGGCCCCGTATATTGACGTGTAGTACAATTTGTTGAGGAGACAGCTTGGCTAAAAAAAAAATGCAAAGACCAACAGTGTATTCTTATGGCTGTTCGGGTTGCACACCCCAAATGTCCCAAGCAGAGACCACCAATCCTAGCTAGTGCCCCAGAAGAGGAAGAGGATCACCACGACCCTCACCCTGACCATGCCAAAGGGGGCTACACCTAGTAGCTCAAGAGACTTGAGGGCATCAACAAGCCGAGCATCTGTGGAGTGGATAGAGTGAGGGCTGGACGTTGTGACCTCTATGAAGTCAGAAGAAAGTCCTGTCAGAGGGACAGGGGATGGGGACCCTCTGAGCTCACCAGAATTTTGGGAGAAGAAGGATGAGGAGATAGAGCAGTCTGAAGAGCGGGAGAAGATTAGAATTGCAGTGTCTAACATTCTAGAACCTGATGTCCCTGCTCATACCAATCTGGCTGACTTTACTGAGCAACGCTTCCCTTCAAGGGACCCTAGATGGAGCCCCTATGACCCCCACCAGCTGACTCTGCTACTCAATTATCAACAGTTAATTTTAAGGGCTGTCCGGCTGGGAGGGAAACCAGCCACCAATATGTCTAAACTCAGCCTCATCACTCAAGGAGCTGCCGAAAGCCCCAAGGTTTTTTTTTTATGCTCGTTTGGTAGAAGCCTATCAAATGAATACACCAATCGACCCCACCCTTCCTAAAAATGCTCGGATGCTGGCTATGGCCTTTATTTCTCAGTCAGCCCCTGACATCAGACAAGCTGCAGAAGCTGGAAGGGGCACTGGGGAAGCCCCTCAACGAGCTTATGGAAGTGGCTAGAAAAATTTTCGTCAATAGGGACTTGTTGGAGGAAAAGAAAAAAAAATCAAAAGATGCAGAAAAAAAGCAGAACTGCTCGCGGCAGTTATGACCATGCCAGGAGGGAGAAGAGGAATTAGGGAGGGGAACAGGGCCCCACCCTTGGGACAGAACCGATGTGCCATCTGTTACGAACATGGCCACTGGAAAGGGGAGTGCCCCAACCGGGATTGGGCTCCACCCCCTGAGGAAAGGGAAGATGACCGCCCTAGGATGCCAAGGGATCCCCCCCCCCAAGCTGCCCCAGGAGACGCGAATCTCACAGGAGGCCCTTCAATGGCATGCAGAGGTGAAATGGTTTTCAGTCATTGATTCAAAGGATGCTTTCTTTGAAATCCCCATCCATCAGAAAAGTCAGCATTTGTTTGCCTTCGAATGCCCAGTCACAGGCAGAAAGCAGCAATATGCTTGGACACGCTTGCATCAAGGCTTTGAAAAAACTACACCACCTTATTTGGAGCTGCATTAGCCATGGATTTGGAACTTTTAGACATTGCCCCACCTGATGTGGTTTTGCAAGATGTAGCTGACTTGTTGGTCACAGGCCAAATGGAGGAAGCCTGTCATGCCAATGCAGCAGCCCTACTGCTCCTCCTACAGGAGAAAGGCTACAAGGCCTCTTGGACCAAAGCCCAGTTAGTCCAATTGGAAGTTAGATATTTGGGTTACGACATCCAACAGGAACAAAGGACTCTGAGCCCTGAAAGGAAGGAGGCCATTTGCCAATTGCCAGCCCTAAGAAATAGGAAGGAATTAAGGGGCTTTTTGGGAAGGAGCTGGGTTTTGCCGCATTTGGATTCTCAACTTCGCATTGTTAACAAAGCCACTCTATGAAGCTACCAAGGGGAATGGAAAAGGAACCCTTGAGGTGGGAGAAAGAGGAACAGAATAGCTTTTTGGAATTGAAGCATGCTGTGACTCAGGCTCCTAGTTTCCTGACTTGACAGGCCTTTTCATTTGTTTGTGGACACTAAACAGAATATGGCTGTTGGGGTGCTGACTCAAAAGTTGGGAACCTGGTATCGTCCTGTTGCATATTTGTCCAAACAGCTGGGTCAGGTGGCCAAAGGGTGGCCAGCCTGTCTCAAGGCTGTGACAGGAACTGGCCTACTTACTCAGGAAGCCAATAAGCTCATCTTTGGACAACAATTAGACATCTACACCCCCCATGTTCTCAGAGCTGTCCTCGACCAGAAAGGTCATTTGTGGCTTACCAATCCACGAATGCTGAAATACCAGGGGCTTATTACACATAACCCCCTCATCAAGCTTGTCCAGTCATATGCTTTGAATCCAGCAACCTTATTGCCTGAACAAGACTCTGAAATCACCCATGATTGCTTACAAACAATTGAAGAGACCATGGAGCTTTATATAAGGAAAAAGGCCTCATCACAGCTGGAGGAAAGGACATAAAATATGGCCCAAATTATGCGTCTGCTGGATAGTGTATGGGCCCCCAAGCAGGTAGCCATTATGCATGTACGGGGTCATCAAAAAAAGGGGTTTCAACAGCTGAAAGAGGAAACAACAAAGCTGATCAAGTTGCCAGAGCAGCAGCCTTGGATCCCCCTTCTCTACAGGCCACCCGCCTCACTCTGTGAACCCCAGCCCAGGAAGAACAACCCCCATCGTATAGTCACTCAGGAACCCAACAAGCTGAAGCGATAGGGGTGGAACTACTAGATGGGTGGTGGGTTCTGCCGGACAAAAGGGTGTTTGTTCCCCAGCAGTTGGCATGGGACGCTGTCTCCTCCCTGCATAAGCATTTGCACTTAGGAAAAACGGCTTAAAAAAAAAAAGCCTTGGCTCAGGGAGGTCTATATCAACAATTTGTCTAGCCTGGCAGCTGCTGTTTGCTCTCAATGTCAGGTATGTGCTGCTAATAACCCACGTCAAGGCCCAATTCAGGTGGGAGGGTCAAGAGGGCAGATCACACCATAAAGGATAAGTTGGCCAAAATTTGTCAGGAAACCCATCTCAAATGGCCGGATGCCCACAGCATGGCGTTGCTGGCAAAGAGGTGCGCTCCCACCAAGGAGTTGGGCGTCTCGCCATTTGAATTGTTGTATGGGAGGGTTCCTAATTTGCTTGGCCCACAGGTGTTGCTCACCCCCAAGTTGCAGACATGGTGAAGCTCAAACAGTTGCAAGCCCTGAATGCCATAGTCCACCAATTGCAAAAAAAAATAAATGTTCTGTCTTGTCGTTCTCATGGAATTGTAACTCCAGTCCACAACTTCCACCCAGGACAAGAAGTCTGGGTGAAGGACTGGTAGAAGGAACTCTTGGGCCCCAAATGGTGTGGGCCATATACTGTTGTTGTTTTTTTCTCCCCTTGTTGTTAAGGTAGCTGAAATTAGGCCTTGGATTCACTGGACCCATCTTAAATTGGCTGTGAAAGCTTACTGGAAGGCCTCCAGTGACCCCGTGGAGCCTCTGTGCCTCCCCCATGGTCCGTTCCAGAAGCACCAGGAGGAACGCCATCTCTTCTGCGGACACACGGGAAGCTGTCACTTTACGAACAGGTGGTGAAGAACCAGCGCCCCCTGCAGGCGTCACTCGGGATGCTGACGTCCATCGCACGGGCAACGTACCGCGCCTACTGTAGAAACTCTGCCCCGTCCAATGCCCAGGCACAACCATGGAGACTGACTAGCGCCTATGCCAAGCTGCGTGCATTAGGAGAGGCCTGATGCCAGCAGTTCTGGTCGATTTTTCTCCTATTCATTTCTATTCTCATTTACTCTCTTTATCTCTATCAGGCAATCCTGGCCAGAGCAAAGGGTGAGGCCCCACTGGTGGTGTGGGAGGTTCCAAATGATTACGAGGACCCAAACCCCTCTCCTGCTCCATCCTTTCCTACAGGGGGGAATGAGGGTACTCCCCAACAACCGGAAGCTAGGCCCCTCACCTCTACAAATGACTCCCTTCCACTGGTAACTTCTGAGCCAATGCTAGAGGAAATGGGTTCAGGGCCTTTCCCCCTTTGCAAAGACTGCTTTTATCAGGGTGAACAGGGACTGCATTTTGTGTATAATGAACACTGGTTATTAAATTGCCATCCGGAGGAGGGGCTATCCCCCTGTTCAGAGGAGACAGGGAACTATTGGCAGTGTCGAATGAACCCCAATGTCACAACTTGGGCACCAAACAAATGATACAATTCGACCATTAGGTGCCATCGCAAAAAGCCCATTCAGAGACCCTTCCCAGACCCCTTTCCAGAAAGGACAAAGGCTCAGGTGAAGCGGGCACCCCTTGATTTCAGTCTGAAAAATGGAATATGACATAACTTATGACCAGATTCCCATAATAGTGGAGATAACTTGTCAGCTTATTGGGGATGTAGGGAATCAGTGGTTTCTACAATGGTGGTCAGAGGATGAGAATCTGTCAAGCATGAATGCACAAGATCTGAGTAAGTACTGGCGCATAGGTGTAACATGCAACAATAGTGCTAAAGCCAGTTGCCTGGAGGTCTGGATAACCCAATCCAACTACTTGGAAACATATCAATGCCATGCGGAGACACTTGACAAGATCCTCAGCAGAACAGCTATAGCCACCCTAAACACACAGGGAAAGGGAAAGGTGGTTCTGGAGCCACTCCTACAACAGGGTAGGAACCCCCGTCCCACACGCACCCCTCAGGAGGATGGGAGGGGCAGCCCACAAGGGAAGGAAAAGGGAGCCCCAAGGGAACCCAGGGCCACAAGGGAGGCCATTACCCCCTCTCCATTGGAATGCACTCAATGCCTGCAGGGTCCACAGAAGGACAAAATGGGAAAAAAGCCATAGACCCCATCTGGCCCTTGGGAAGCCCCGGAGAACATGTATTGGATTCATGGCACATTGGCCTACGAAGTCCTCCCTGTGTTCTTGGATGGATAAAACTTTCGTTCTTTCTGTTGCCCATCCAATCACGACAGGTGCTAGGGATCCTGGTGTATGACTCAGTGGGTCCCACCCATCAGAAGAGGGAGGTGGACTCAGCCTTCTCTAACTTTCCTTGTAAGGAACTGGCTGAATACGAGAAATCCGACATGTGAAACTCAGAGAGAATTGTATGCACCTATGGGAGGGCCACTTGGGCAGAGGATGGGTCTTGGGGTTACCACACCCCAATCTACATGATCAATCAATCATGTGCTTGCAGGCAGTATTGGACTTGGCTGGGGAGAGGATTGATAAATCTTTGAATATCCTCTCCACTGCCACTGGCAAACTCCATTCTGCAGTGTACCAAAATCGATTGGCTCTTGATTACCTCCACGCAAGGGAAGGAGGGTCTGTGGGAAGTTCAACTTGTTAAATTGCTACCTTCAAATTGATGAGACTGGAAGTGTCATTAAGCAGCTCACCACAGAAATGAGGCAACTCACTCATTTCCCAGGGCAGGAATGGAAAGGATTTAATTTAACCTTCACTTTTAACTCCTGGTTCCCAAAATTGCCAAGGTTGCAGGCCATCATTGCCTTGATTGGCCTGATCGCAGCAGGCTGTGTAATCATCCCCTGCATTATGCCAATCTTTGTCCACACTATCACAAACTCCTTATCCCTCTTGATGAAGAAATGGGCCACTGCAAAGGTCCTGGCCCTGGTGGGACGCTCAAAAGAAGGACGCTCGAGCAAATATGTGGGGCTCATGCTTAATGGAGAGGAACCTGCCATTTATGAAACTACACAATAATCTTAGGATTGGATGAAGTTTCAACAGGGGGGAATGATGCAGGAGGGGGTGCACAGGTAAACCCACCAGTGGCTGGCCAGGTTAGGTGGTCTTAATAGAATGGTCCTAAAAATAGGGCTGAACAGTGTGGCAAGACCCTGTAAAGGAGGGGCACAGGAAGCCAGACGTGGGTGAGAGATAGAACAGAGGTAAAAACTGCTGACAGCTTAAGACATTATAGGAACTGCTCTTTCTTGTATTTTTCCTATGTACTTCTCTGTAACATTCCAAATGAACTTCCCCTTTTTGAAATGTCATGTTTGTCTCGTGTATGGAAACGCCTTGAGAATGCACAGTATGGAACACGGCATAAAAGTAGCAACCTGGGCAGAGCCCAGGCAGTTCAGATTTTGGTGTGTGAACATGCTGAACTCGATGCATCCAATAAACCTGTTTCTCTCACCTTCGTAGTCTCAAGTCCTGGTCTTTCGTAAGTAGATTACAAACCTCAATCTGCTGCAACAATCAGAGACTTTGCGAGTATCTCTGGGACCACTGGATCTCCCCCTACCTTTCACCATCTCTTCGGGACGGTTTAGATCCAGATTGGACCATCCGGATAATCCGAATTAGACGGCTATTCCGGAGAAGCCAGAAAGGTCGTCTTATCACTGCGATGTGAAGCTCCTCCCAGGAGTATTTCTGTAATAGGGTCTTGGTGAAAAAAAAGAACATCACCTCATAAACTTCATGTCCTTTGTTGTTTATAACATTAATGTTCATAAAATGAAAACAAAATGAATTTGAGCAACTATGCAAAGGTGCATATGCTTTAATAGACATGAAACTAGAGATCTGATGATAACTTCCATTATTGGAATATAGCATTTTGTTCATAATGAACAAAAGCAATAGTAGCATTGTAGTTAAAGTACCTGTACTTCAGTAGTGGGATTCAAAAATTTCTACTACCAGTTCTGTGGGCGTGGCTTGGTGGGCGTGGCAGGGGAAGAATACTGTAACATATCCATTCCCACCCCACTCCAGGGGAAGGTCATTGCACAATCCCCATTTCCTCCTGATCACCTGGGACTCAGGAGTCAGAGGTGGTATTTACCAGGGTGATGCTTGATAAAAGCAAATTTCAATTTTACAACAGCACAAAGCAGTAACGAACAAGACTATAATTATCTGCAAATATTGGAGAAAACAAATTCTATTTAACAGGCTTTTCCAAGAAATTCCTGACCAGTATAACTACCAACATTCTCTTTCAGAGGACAGAAGACAGCACAAAAGCATTAGTTCTCTTAGATATGAATTCAATCAGTGTGGAAGATTTAGTGGAGGAAGTGAAAAAGAAGACCTGATTGAAGGGTGGGGGGAGTGAGAGAGAGAGAGAGAGAAGAGAGTAAGAGTAGCTCCACATTCCTTGAATTGTTGGACTTCAGGGATTCATTAATTTGGATTCCTGCATAAGGTTTGAACTTGGTGGTCTAAATGTTTCCATCCAGTCTTACGATTCTACTGCAGAGGTTTTCCTCTCCAACTGAAGCATTTTAAAAATGAAAATCAAAGCAGACAAAAGTGTTTCAGAAGCTTTATAATACCTTTCGAGTTGGGAAAAATGCTGAGCGGGCGAGTAAGTTTTATATATGAGCAGTTCCGTGTGTTTGCTAAGGACTAGAAACCGCCTCGAAATACCCCCCCCCCCCCGAGAGACTTAGGCGATTCCTCCTTTGACATTTCAATTCCGGGATTCCAGCGCCGACTAAGGCGAATAAGTAAGAAAGAAAGATGAGTGCAGCTTCAGTCGGAATGTATGAAAGGATTGCTTTTAAACTACTTAATCATTCATGTTTCTCTTTCCCTCGCTATACAATATGCTCTCTAATTGCTTCCCTTTGCATTGATCTACTGCCGGGCGGAAGGAGACTCCCTGGGTTTTGTGATTTGCTGAGACCTCATTCCTTCTTCGTTTTCACCTTCCATGGCGGTCTCTCTCCCTCTCTGGCTCTATTTTTAAGGCAGACTCTCGCCGCTCAGCACCTGTTCTCGCGGCTCGGCGCTCAGAGTTTGACAGTTCTCCCGCCAATGTGATCTCGAGCCAGTTTAGCCAGAGGGCTTCGCCCTCGCCGCCCTCCTTTCTTTGGCTCCCTGCTGCCACGCTAACTCTCTCCGTTCTCCTTCTCCCCCCACTCTCTCTTTTCCGAAGAAAACAGAAATTTCTCCTATTCAAACTTTGGTGGATCTCGATTTTCTGACCTGAGGGAAGCTCCAGCTTGCAGAAGCAGAGCCAAACGAGAGCTTTTGGTGTACGGTTAGGCGCGTGGGCTTGGCCATGACTGAGGCTGGAGGACAACCTGAGGAAGCGTCTGCAGTTGACGAGTTCACTGATATTATCAAGAGCAGATCTGGTAGGACAAACGGTTTGGGGATGTTACACATGTGTGTTGGATTTGTGCTTTAAAAACAAAAGCCACAATGTTTTCCATTGCGTGAAAGAGGTTCTTGATAACACAAAAAAAACTGGCTCCGAAGTTGCTGTTGGGAAAGTTTTCTGTACCTTAGAGCAGCTGCCGGCCGCTCTTCTACTAAGTTAAACTGTTTGTCCAACTAGAGCTGGGATTTTGGCACTTTGGAGGACAGTCTGTGCGCGTTTAATTTCCATCCTCCTCTGGTCAAAAGGCGTTTTCACTTTATCTCATTTGGTAATGTGATCTTAAATCTCTTGTTCCTGAGAAGCCAGTGGATATGTGGCTGAGAATTAATGTAGGTTTAAAGAAAACAATGTGCTGTATGGGATGGGGATTGATGCACATGGAATACAATCCGATAGAAACAAAGAAACATTTGTTTTATTTAGCATTTTATTTTATGTTACTTTTATCTTTTTGAGCAAACTGTGACTTGTTTGCTTTGGATTATTAATGCAGGAAAAAAAGTCAGGAAAAAGAGTTATTACTATTTTCTTTTATTCATTAAACATGAAACTCAGTCAACTCAACATTTAAAAATGTGTCACAAATGTTATATGTGTGTGTGTGTGTGTGTGTGTGTGACATATGTGTGTATATGACACATACATTGTTGTTGTTGCTGTTGTTGTTGTTGTTGTTGTTGTTATTATTATTATTATTATTATTATTATTATTATTTATTCACAATGACAGGCCCTAGGTTTTAAGAATCTCCTAAGTTGCAGCACAGGCCATTACAGCCACAAATAGAAGCAGCTATAATGGTTCACCATTGGATAAAATTTCAGTTGCCTGGGCTGCCCCCTTATTTTTAGCATTGGAAAAGAACCAGTTCAGGTAATTCAGGTATTAACTGTTCAGAATTTGTATTTTTACAAAATAATGAAGTACTTATTTTTTTCTGAAACATTGTGTAGTTATCCAGCTGAACAAAAAGGAGATTAATGTCTTCCGTATCCACTCTATAAGACATATAGTTATTGTTTGTTCCATTTCTAAGTTAAAATCCAAAATGGAATACAAGAGACAAAGAGGAGTCTGTCTGTTGCCAGTCCCAGGGTTAATTTAAACATGATGCATGGGTTGCAGTAATCACAACTTTCATGTGACTTCACTCATGTTTCCTTTAAATGAGTTACTTACTTAAATTTATTAGTCTGTTCATAGTGTACATAGATCACATGAGGACTCTTATGTGAAAATATCCATTTGAAATTCTGTGCAGTTAGAGTTTGTAGACATGTAGAATCATCTTGATATAGGATTGTGCAGAAAACTTTTTTGGGAAACATTCTTACAATTTGCAAGAACCATGACAGCATAGCTGAAATGGTTTGTTAGTGCTCTTAATTCCTCTTTTAATTCGTCATCTAACTTTGAGTTCATCTCTCCACTCAACCTGACAATAAATTCTGGTTTTCTTTTTTTCTTTTTTTTTTAATGTAAATATGTTTTATTTTCATTTTCATTTCATACAGTCACATATATACTGTGCATAACCGGGGCCATATAACATTGAACAATAAACACAGCCATTCTTGTCAACAATACTCCCCAAAATACAAACCCAATATACCACTTCAACCCTCCATACACCCTTTCTTTCACCCCCCTCCAACTTTCCTTTCTCCCCTCCAACGTTCCCCTCTACCCTACTTCCCCTCCCCCTCTATCACTCCTCTCTCCCAATACACTCCCTCCCTTCCATCTCACCCTCCCTCCGATCCTCTCTCCCACCCTCTCTACCCCTCTTTCTTCTTTCCCTCTGCTCCTCCCTTCGGTGTATTTCTACTATCTATCAATATATTCAGCTTCCTATTTTTACACTAGAATTAAAAAAGCAACAGTATACAAGTGCAATCATGTTACTTTAAAATCTAGCACATGCTATATTTCTCCCCTCCCCCCTCCCCCCTAGGACCCCACCTCCCTTCCCCCCCTCGACTTCCCAGAGCCCGTACACGGTATAGCTTTTTATCAAACACAGTCTAAAATATATTAAAACCAAGGAAATTAAAAAAAAGAAAAAAGAAAAAAAGTCAATAAAATCTCTGCGTTGAACTCAGCTTCTTACCGTTACACAAACTTTAAGCAGTTTACATTATTCCTAATCTTAGTTGTTTGATTACCTGCAGGATTTCCCCAGAGGTTATTGGTTGGTTCAACTTTTGCCTGTACTCTTCTCTAACTAGGGGTATTATCTCTTTATCTAAGTATCTGTCTATATCTAAACCCTTAATTTTGTCCCCTTTGTACAATTCTGTAAAAAAAATTCCCGGAATGCCTTTTAAATCTCCTCCTGTTGAAACACCTCCTTCCCTCTATAACACAATTTGGATACATTTCAAATTTTTCTTTTAATTTCCTCTTCCAATTCTTTTCGTTTTTGCCCTTGTTTATGTCTATGTATATTTTGTTTATATTCATCAGTACTCCTCTCATATACGCTTTACTTGCATCCCCTACAAATTCCATGAATGTACCCTTATTCATATTCAGAACAAAGTATTCAGATAGCAATTTTTTACAATCATTAATATACTTTTCATATCTAAATAAGCTCTCATTCGACCTCCAAGACCTTCTTGCCTGCACTACCCTTCCCAATTCCGTCCAGACTGGGTTATGATCTGAAAGGACCCTCACCGCAATCTTTGTCTGCTTCACCCTAGAAAATAAATCATTAGTGATTAGTATAAAATCAATCCTTTAAAGGGATTGATGTCCATCAGAAAAAAGGGTGAAGTCATATGCCTCTGCATTTCTTTCTCGCCAAACATTTCTCAATTCGAAGTCGTCCATCAAGTCTTTTCAACAATTATTCAAACTCTACTGGCCCGCTGTGTAGCTTACGAGGAAAAAAAGTATTAAGTCCCCCCTTTATTTGTTCTTAGAGGTTTTTCAAAAGGTTTCAGAAAAGGGCATTGTAACAAAGCAGGTTTCAAAAGATTAGCATTGTAACAAAACAGTTCAGCATATTCATCTCTGTTTGGAATGTCTCTATATTAACAAGGAGTCTTTTAAAACTTTTAAAAGTTGATAGGAAAAAAATCTTGTAAGCTCTTCAGAGAAGTGAAACTAATTAGTAAGAAACTGCTGGCTGGCTGTTCCTTTGATCTTTTTTATCACTGTTCTTTGCCGGATAGTTAGGAATGTGGCACAATCGCCATTTTAGAAGCTTATTTTTTAAGAAAAAAAAACCAGGTGCACGAAGGAAGCTCTTGTAAAAATGAAGCTAGGATTTTTTTTTTAAAAACAGATAAGGTTCTCAGGTACGGACTCTGCTTGTATTAATCTCAAATAAATATATCAAAAATTGTCCTAAGCGGAGGTTCCTTACTTTGTGCCGTAATGAAAACAGCAGAGATTTCTGGCACGGAGATGTGATTCAGCCTTCGGTTGGCCCCCCTTCCATTCACAGCAAAAAAAAAAAAAGCTGCAAACTTCAAAGAAAAGCTCTTACCAGCTGGATCTCTCTCTCACGCTTCTTTGCCTGAAGAATGAGGTATCTACCAGGTATTTAGGCAGATAACGTGACCAGAAACCCGGGGCCAGCTCGTTAAGCTGCTGCCATCAGCAAGGTCCCGCCCCGGAAGCCAATAAATTCTGGTTTTCTATTTAGATGTTTGGTATCTGGGATTTCAATCCAATTTTGGAGTTGCCCTTGAAATATATAATACAAATGCCAAAATAAATTATATGGTGATTTAATCAAAAACTATCCTGAGATGTGTTCAGGTTGTTGCATTGTTTTAGGGTGTAAAAATGACAACCTATGGGACCTTCTGTAATATTCTAATTGTCAGCGTTCCAAATATCATCCAAAATTAAATCAGAGTCCAAGGCAGAGCTTTCCTCAAAGTTCCAATTTATTAAGAGAGACATGTTGGCACATCTGTGGAAACCCAAATCTGAAAGCTTGCCGGCGTTTCCCACCCAGTTGAAAGTTCATGATCTTACCCCACAGCCACAAGTCCATCACATGGTCCAACCTTCCACTGCCACACTGGCAGTTCCACTCATCCAATTCCGGTCAGGCTCAGAGGGATAGAGAACAAAGGATGATTGTGGTTTCTAGAAGGATTTTTTTATTTTGATAACAACACATTTTACTCCTTACTATTCCCCCTCCCAATTCCCCAGTAATGAAACAGCATAGTAAAATAAGAGAGAGTATGGCAGGCCAAAGATCCTAAAAGGAACCGGCTGCAGGCCTGACAGGTGGTCTCTCCTCAGAAGAAAAACATTTCCTGAAAGAGAATAATATAAGGGTTAACATAACAAAATTAACCACATCCCCCCCCCAACCCAGGGGGACCCTTTGGCTTATTGGGAAACTTCTCATGGAATTGTTTTACTAACTTATCTGCTTTTAGGTTCCAGCTTTTCACCCAAGTAGCTTTGGAAAAAGGCTACCCCTTCTAATGCACTAAATATTGTAAGTGACCCCTATACAGCCTGGAGTCTAAATTCTTTTCACCTCATAATGTGTCTCCCCTTCTATCACTACAGGAGGAGGAGGAGCTTGGGTGGATGGTCTTATGCTGGACCCAATTACTGGTTTCAACAAGCTACAATGAAATACTGGGTAAATCTTCCCTAGAATTCTGGGTAGACTGAGTTGCACTGTAACTTAATTACCTTCACTATTGGGAAAGGACCTAGAACTTTTAGCCCCAATTTCTTGTTAGGCATTCTTAATCTTATGTATTTGGTAGATACAAAAACTTTGTTCCCCACATGAAAGAGGGGTTGGAGCGAGCGGTGTTTATCAGCTTGCTTCTTGTAGGCTTCTGCTGCATCTGCTAGAGCTTTCTTTGTATTTTCCCATCCTTCCTTTAGCGTGTCCATCCATTCATTCAGAGACATGGAGGAGGGAAGTTCTCTAGGCAGCTCAGGCATGGGAACAAATTCCATGCCACTGGTAATCTGGAAAGGAATTAATCCAGTGCTGCTGTGGACCGCATTGTTGTATGCCACTTCAGCGAAGGGTAGCAAGTCTGACCAGTTGTCTTGCTGATAGTCCACATAACACCGGATGTATTGTTCCACCATCACATTGGCCCTCTCCGCTGTGCCATTCGTGCTGGGATGAAATGCTGAGCTGAGTCCTTGTGTGGACCCAATGGATCTCAGGAACTCTCTCCAGAACTTGGAGGTGAACTCAACTCCGCGGTCTAAAATGATCCTCTTGGGCACCCTGTGCAGGCAATAAATGTGTTTCACAAACATTTTCACTAATTTCTTTGTGGACGGCAACACTAAGCAAGTGATGAAATGTGCCTGCTTGGAAAACAAATCAATAACTGTCCAGATTACTCTATTCCTGCTGCTGTCTGGGAGTTCGACGATGAAGTCCATTGTGATCTGTTCCCATGGTTGGCTAGGGCTGGCCACTCATTGTAGTAGTCCAAGGGGCTTCCCCGGTGGTGTTTTCATCATTGTGCAAGTAGCACAGCTTTTTAGGTAATCTTCCACCTCCGATTTCATCTTTAGCACCAAAATTGATGCCTGGTGAGGTGGAGCATTTTTAGGAATCCAAAGTGGCTTCCTAGTTTTGCATCATGACTTCGCTGTAGAACTTGCAGCCTCAACCCCGCAAGGACTTACAATTTGGACCCCTTCTAGGCTAAGCCACTGTTCAGTGTTAGGATGTCCTTGTTATTGTTGAACCACGGGTCTGCTGGGAGTGCCGATTTCATCACTGTCATCAGCTTATCCTGGCTTCATGTTGTGATTTGGGCCGCCTTTTGGTGGGAGGAAGAAATGATGGGGTGAAGAACTTCTTCCTTCTTACTGTTGTACTGCGGTTTTCTCGACAAAGCATCCACCAACAAGTTCTTCCCTGCAGGGATGTGTTTAAGTTCAAATTGGAATCTTTGGAAGTATTGTGCACAGTGAACTTGTTTTGGGGATAGTCTTTGATGGGTTTTGGGAGCTTTGAGGTTTTTAATGATCCATCCAGACCTTGAATGGCAGATCCCCCCCCTTCCAAGAGATGTCTCCATGTGAGCAGGCACCACCTGATTGCCAATGTTTCTTTCTCCCAAATGGCACACCTCCTTTCAGTAGTGATGAGTTTTTTGGAGATGTAAGTGCACGGCAAGAGGTGGCCTTCTTTATCCTTTTGCAGTAGTACTGCAGCTATCACTACATCACTGGCGTGCATCTGCGTTATGAATGGTTGCTCTGGGTTGGGGTGTTGCACTATGGGGTGTTGCACTATGGGGTCTTGGGCAAAGAGCCATTTTAATTTCTCAAAAGCTTTTTGACAGTCTATTGTCCACTTCAGGGGTTGGTTTGCTTTTGGCTTTGTTGGGGAAGGGCCCATTTTTAATAGCTCAGTCAATGGGAGGGCAATTTCCACAAAAGTCAGAAAGAACTGTCTGTAGAAATTAGCGAATCCAAGGAGCTTTGTAGTTGTCTGCGAGTAGTTGGAAGTTTCCAGTCTAATACAGCTTTCACTTTTCCTGGATCCATTTCTATCCCCTCATTGGAGATGTGATAATCCAGGTAATCTAGTGAGGGCTTGTGGAACTCACACTTCAACAAATTTGCATATAGCTTGGCGGCCAGAAGTTTTTTTAGGACTTGTCATACCAGCTTCACTTGTTCTTCTAGGGTTTCAGAGAAGATCAAGATGTCATCAAGATAAATGAGCACTCTGCGGTACAGGTGCTCATGTAGCATCTCATTTATGTACTGCATGAAGACTGTGGGTGCTTCTTGCAGCTCAAATGGCATGACTTTGTATTGAAAACTGCCAAGGGGGGGTGTTAAAAAAGCAGTTTTCCATTCATCTCCCTCTCTGATTCGTATGTGGTAATACGCCTCTCTCAAGTCCAGCTTGGTAGACACCCTGTCTTTAGCCAAGTGGTTCAACATATCTTTCATGAGGGGAAGGGGATAAGTGCTTTTTTCACATACCACAGTCAAGGCTCACAGATCAACACAGAGACGTACCCTGCCATCTTTCTTTTCTCTGAAGAGCACTGGGGCTGCTACTTTTGACTTTGCTGGTTCAATAAAGCCCTGTTTCAAAGTGGTGTCAATGTACTTCTTCAATTCAACCATCTCTTTGGGAGTCATGGAATACATTTTTGGCTTTGGTAAGGTAGCTTCAGATTTGAAGTCTATTGCGCAATCTGTGGGCCAGTGAGGGGGAAGATAGTTGGCATCTTCCTCACTGAATACCTCTGCCAAGTCCCAATAGTCTTTTGGTACATGTTGGATCCCTGGGGGTTTGGTGTCTGCTGCAGGTGTTGCAGGTTCTGGACGGTCTTGGCTGTTGGGTTCAATCATTCCTGGGTGGCCTTTTGGCTCCACTAGTGGTAACGGCCCAAAGGCGATAATCGATTTCCTAATGCCATCCTCCGACTTTATTGTAGGCACGCACTTGTCCAGCCACGCAAGCCCCAAGATAATTGATTCCTGCATTTTTGGAGCTATGGTGAATCTGAGGAATTCATAGTGACAGTCTATCATTAACTTTACCAACTAGGTAATTTTCGTGCCCCCCCCCCAAATTAGTGTTCCATCCACTTGCTCAAACTGAATGGGATGGTTTAGGGGTCTTGGGCGTATGCCTAGCTGCTCCACAATAGACATGCTGATTAAGCATCAGGTGCAGCCAGTGTCCACAATTGCCCCAACTTCCCCCTCCACTCCCATTTCTGGCACTTGGAGGTTGCATTTTATAGTAAAGGGGAAGATGAGTGCACTCACCATTTCCTTCCTCTGAGGTCTTCCCATTGGTTGGACTTTTCCTTAGGTTGAGGATTCACTTTCTGAGGTTGTTGGCCCAGATGACTCTTTTGTGGTGGCTTCTGGGGCCTTCTCTTTACTGCACTGGTGGTTGGTGCGCATGTTTGTGATATTGGGGCTGGAGCCAAGTACTCTGACGCTTTGTGGCCAGGTTGAGAGCAATGATGGCATTTTATTTCCCCCCCCCCCGAGGGACAGAACCCAGTTATATCTCTAAACTTAGGAACCACCTCATCACATTGTTCTGCTATCCATCCTGCAGCTTCCCCCTCATTAATCCCTTCTGCCATTGTTGAGATCATTTCTCTTGGGAAGGTGGGGAAGTCAATCCCTGGGTTGGCCCTTGCCCACTTATCTGACATAGTGCTATCTGCTGAGGGAAGGCAGGCACCCACTGGTATCTCTCCCATCCATGACCTGGGAAGAAAGCCCATTCCGGTAGTGCTTGATTCACAGGTTGAAGGCCAAACATCAGTTGCTGGCTAGGGTGAGACATGGCCCAAGCCTCTTTCTGCTGACTGGGTTGAATTTCCCATGTTGGTGGCCAAGAATACAGCCACTGGCATCTCTCCCATCCATGACCTTATAAGGAAACCCAATTTGGTGGTGCTTGATTCACAGGCTGCTGCCCAAACATCGATGGCTGACTAGGAAGAGATGTTGGCCAAACTGCTGGCTGGGTTGAATTCCCCATGTCGATTGGGATTCTGTCTGCCACTCTGCTGCAGGGTGATGGGTCATTTCATTTGTCGCTGTATGGAAGGAGTAATTATCTCCACTCCAGTAGATTGCAGAGCCTTTGTTAGGGAGGTGGGAAGGGGGAGTATTCACTCATGTTTGGCTGCACAAGTTGGTCTGGGAGGCTCCAATCATCTTGTCAGTTACTGGGTGATTATTCTTGCCATCTCCTTTTCAACCCCCTCCGGCTGCATCTTTCCAGATGCTATAAATCTCCAATTTTCCCCCCTCACAAATTCCTTTGGCTCCATCTTCATCTTCACTGATATTTTACACTGACTGGGTCAGGTCAGTGTTGGGAGTCAGCACCCCATGCCTGCACCCCGGCCAGGGGTTGCCGGTGAAATATTTTAAGTCAGATTTGGGTTAATGTCAGCGTTCCACATATCATCCAAAATTAAATCAGAGTCCAAGGCAGAGCTTTCCTCAAAGTTGGCACATCTGTGGAATCCTGAATCTGAAAGCTTGCTGGGGTTTCCCATCCAGTTGAAAGTTCATGATCTTGCCCCATACCCACAAGTCCATCACATGGTCCAATCTTCCACTGCCACACTGGCAGTTCCACGCATCCAATTCCAGTCAGGCTCAGAGGGGTAGAGAACAAAAGATGACCTTAGTTTCTAGAAAGGATTTTTTATTTTGACAACACATTCTACTCCTTATTATTCCCCCTCCCAATTCCCCACTAATGAAATAGCATAGTAAAATAAGAGAGAGTGTGGCAGGCCAAAGATCCTAAAAGGAACTGGCTGCAGGCCTCACACTAATGCCCTAGAATGAACGAAAAGCTCCAGATTTTTCAAAAAGGTGCTTTCAGCAAGTTTCAATTTGTTCCTTCATCATGAATAAAACTGAAATTTGAAATAAATTGTGATGTTCTGTGATGGATTAGAATTAATCCATAAAAATCTATTATGATGTATTGTAGTAGTACTCTAGGATTGGGCTTCTCTGTTCATCAATGGAAACCATCTTGTTTTCTTCTTAAGACTTTTAAAACTTTGGCTGAGAAAGGATTAGCATTCTTTAGTTTCCTTATTCCTTATTCTCTAATTCCTTGTTCTCTGTATTTTTAAAAGGGAAACACAATGGGATTAAATTCTGTATAACTGCACATACATTGACTTACATAAATTATACTAAATACTGTACTTCTAGTAAAGATGTCTAGAGTGGCTGCTGAGAAATTTAATTACCAAAGAAATTAAACTCACCTTCAGATTGAAACTTGCAACTCTAGCATTAGGCAGGGACACTCTATATTTGCCAGATTGCTTGTTTGCACTCTGAACTCCTTATGTCCATATGCTTTCCTTTCATCTGTGCTTACATTTGGTGTTGTGAAGAATAAAAGAGGCAGTATGTCATTTGAAAGGAACAATGTATTCAAACATTTTTGAAACCAGAACTTTTTCAGAGAGAAATTGTCAGTGAGGTTAATTGAGTTGGATTAAAAGAGGATGATTGATTTAAAGTTTATTTCCCACTGCAATTTTATGATTAAAATTACTGTTTTAAGCTATATGTGAAAACATATGAATCTTAAGGGTTAGATATATTTTCATGGCTTCCAAGATTACAAAGGAGAACTATTCAAAGTTATGGCAGTAAGCAGGGAGTCTTGCCATCCAATGAATGACAGTTTATTTACAAAGAAGATTTTTTGTCAGATCCCTAAAAGTGATAGTGCCATTCATTTGGGAGGAGGGGGGGGGGTTGGAGTAGATTTATTAGCAGTGCCTGTGACAAGTGATATTTTACAACTGGTTTCCCGGCGCCAAAGAGCCTTGAGATCCCCTCACCTTTTGGGGGAATGTTTATAATGGCCATGTGAGACGTTTCACTTTAATGTCTAATGGAAGATAGCCATGGGAATGTATGTTTATCTGGTTCTCAGGGCAGTTGGTAAAGGAACCATCTTCACACTTGTGTATTGGTAAAATCTGTGTTCTAACTAATGGGAGGGGTCTCTACTGCTTTAATTCTACTTGCATTGCCTAAGGAGATTCAGATGTCGCTGTGAACTTAATGGTTTCTATTCTTCTTAATAAAAGGTTCCTTTTGAAATACTCCATTTCAAGAGTCTTCATTTTCTTAAGCTAATTCACTGAAAGTTTAATGTACTTGCATAAAATTGAATGGTTTGAAAGGACTATATATATTATTTGTAGAGTGACTAATTTTTCTGTGTTTTAATATTACCTGGTTCTGTTTTGATTCCCACTTCATGAGAATATAGTATTGATACAGAAAAAATAATAAATGACACACTCTTCAGATTTATATATGATTATTTAGAAATAAAGCTAGTTGACTTCACTACAAAATGAGCTTGAGAAATTTTGCATAGTATTACAAGATTAATTATAATGTCTTTTAACTTGTTTGGAATATTGGAACAAACATTTAAGCATGGACCAGAATATCTTTACTTTGTATGTTTTTTAATAAAAAGACCACTAATTTTAATGGGACTTTTTTCACATACATGGCAACAATATAACATTCTTAGGCTACAGTCCAATGCATGCTTAACTGGGTTCAGTTTACCTTTCAGTAAACAGGTATTAATTATTTACAAATAAGAAACCTCACTTGTAAAAATTAATATACCCAAGGTTTCTTAGTAATGCCCAAAAGGCTATTGTTACACATTTTAAGCAGCCAATAGTAGACTGTAAATCTAGTAACATTAATATAATATAGTAATATATAGTGACATCTATCAGATAAAATGATATTTTTGTAGCAAGTCTTTACAAAAAAATAATTATGGGAGGATGAAGAATAGGATGAAGAGAATACTTATACAAAAAAAATTCCTGACTTCTAAATTACATATTTCTTTACAATACATTACAGTAATTTCCTTTAACAAAATGTAGGAAATTACAGATTGAAGCTTTTAAAGCTGTTTAACATTGTAACTTTTTATTCCCTAGGAGTTACCTGCAAACCTTATCCATTTCTTTTTTTAAAAGGTACCACATTTTTTTCTATTATTTTCAACATTAGATTAAGACATTGAATCCCAATATGAAATTAGACTGCCTCTAAATTAGTGTCCAAATGAAATCTTCCAGAGGGTCACACTTGTAATGGTTGCAGCACCCTCAGTCACATGATTGCCATTTGCAATCTCCACTGCTGGCTTCCCACAAGCACAGTCAGTGGGGAAACAAGTAGGGAAGTTTGAAAATTGTTCTTGCCACTTTCTCAAGAAGTTCTGCTATGGAATATGAGATTCCAAGGATGTTATATGCCATATAGCATACTCAAGGTGCAGAATCTCCTTCCCTACCATGCTGCACTTGTACCTCACAGCAGCACCCTCTTTCTAGTACTCATGTCCTTGTATGGCACTGTAGCATCCCTCCCTAGCATGCATGCACTTGCTGCAGCTCCTTTCCCCAGCTCCTTCCTCCAACTCAGTACTTATCAACTTGTTTACTTGCAAGCTATCTGGGATTTGTGACTTCCTGCCAGCTACCCCATTAACTTTGCAAATCACAGTCATGTGAGATCCTCACTTAATGCTTATCAAGGGCAATGGGTACTGCATCACCAATGCTAAGCAATGAAAGTTCTAGTCCAAGTTGCCATTATCAAAGGATGACAGGCAGACACACACAGGCAGACAGAGTCACATATGCTTGTGTGTGTTTATCTATGTATAGACATATAAGGTTCACATTCAAAAACAAAAAAGACTTGACATTCTAAGATTGTTACTTTAAGCATTACCCCCAATAACTAGAAATCAAAGAGATTTGTTCCCTCTACAGGTTCTGATAACAAGTGCTAAACCTCAGAATATAACAATGCAACAATGCATACATTGTAATGAGATCATACCCCTGTCGTGGTCAGACCACTGCCTACTGAGGCTTGACTTTCGGAGGCCAAACCCCCACTGTAGGGAGGAGGAACCGACCAGGTGGTTCCACCCCAGGCGACTTATGGACCCTTTGAGGTTCCAGACGGAGCTTGGGGTTATTCCTGATACTCTCGCCCACAGTTCGGTGGAGACTCTGGTTGCTGCCTGGCACTCGGCAGCATCGGAGTCCCTTGACCGGATTGCGCCACTACAGCCCCTCCGGGTCGGCGGATCCCGGAGGCCTCCTTGGTTTACCGAGGAGCTCCAGGAGAGGAAGCGCCGGAGGAGACGCCTAGAGCACCTATGGAGGTCCGATAAATCCAAATCGAACCAAGCACTCTTAACAACCTGCACCAAGGAATACATCAGGGCATTGAGGACAGCAAAAAGAACGTATATTGCCACCTTGGTTGCGTCCGCTGAGTCCCGCCCAGCTGCCCTGTTTAGGATAACCCGCTCCCTCCTAAATAGGAGGGATACGGGGGACCCCTTGCAGGGTAGGGCTGAGGATTATGTCCAGTTCTTAGCGGACAAAGTTGCTCGGTTTCGGTCGGATTTGGACTCCACTTTTGCAGATCCAGCCGAGGCACAGGGGGATAAATTGGCAGACCATCTCTGGGTTGAGTTTCAGGATGTTGCCCCTGGGGATGTGGACAAGGCCATAAGAGCTGTGAGTGCCTCCACTTGTGTACTGGACCCGTGTCCCTCCTGGCTGGTTGCCAACAGCAGTGAGGTGACATGAGGCTGGATCCAGGCGGTCGTTACCGCCTCCCTTCGGGAGGGGCACTTCCCCGCCGCACTTAAAGCGGTGGTGGTGAGACCCCTCCTGAAGAAACCATCTTTGGATCCAGCCGTTCTTAACAATTACCGTCCAGTCTCCAACCTCCCCTTTCTTGGTAAGGTTGTTGAGAAGGTGGTGGCCTTCCAGCTTCAACGGTCCTTGGAGGAAGCTAGTTACCTTGACCCTTTCCAGTCCGGCTTCAGACCTGGTTACAGCACAGAAACCGCTTTGGTCGCATTGACCGATGATCTCTGGAGAGCCAGGGATGGAGGCCATGCATCCATCCTGGTTCTCCTTGACCTCTCGGTGGCTTTCGATACCATCGACCATGGTATCCTTCTGCGATGACTGCGGGAGGTGGGGGTGGGAGGCACTGTTTTGCAGTGGTTCTCCTCCTACCTCTCGGACAGGTCGCAGTCGGTGTTGGTTGGGGGGCAGAGATCGACCCCTAGGCCCCTAACATATGGGGTGCTGCAGGGTTCGGTCTTATCCCCCCTACTATTTAACATCTACATGAAACCGCTGGGCGAGATCATTCGGAGGCACGGGATAAGATACCACCAATACGCGGACGATACTCAGCTGTATCTGTCCGCCCCGTGCCAACTCAATGAAGCGGTGGACGTGATGAACCGGGGTCTCGAAGCCGTTAGGGACTGGATGAGAGCTAACAAACTGGTACTCAACCCGGACAAGACCGAGTGGCTGTTGTGTTTCCCTCCCAATAATTTGGCTAGTGTTCCATCACTCAGGCTGGGGGGCCAAATTTTATACCCCTCAGACAGGGTTCGCAACTTGGGAGTCCTCCTGGACCCACAGCTGACCTTTGACCACCACCTGTCGGCTGTGACCAGGGGGGCATTTGCACAGGTTCGCCTGGTGCGCCAGTTGCGACCCTACCTGAACCGGGAGGCTCTCACAATGGTCACTCGTGCCCTTGTGACCTCTAGGCTGGAATACTGCAACGTGCTCTACATGGGGCTGCCCTTGAAGAGCATCCAGCGACTTCAGCTAGTCCAGAATGCGGCCGCGCGAGTGATTGTGGGCGTACCGCGGTTCGCCCACATAACACCTATCCTCCGCGAGCTGCGCTGGCTACCTGTTGATCTCCGGGTGCGCTTCAAGGTGCTACTTACCACCCATAAAGCCCTCCATGGTAGTGGATCTGAGTACTTGAGAGACCGCCTCCTGCCAATTACCTCCCTACGACCTATTAGATCACACAGATTAGGCCTCCTCCGAGTTCCATCTGCCAGTCAATGTCGACTGGCAACTACGCGCAGGAGAGCCTTTTCAGTAGTAGCTCCGACCCTTTGGAACGATCTCCCCGTGGAGATTCACACCCTCACCACCGTCCAGACCTTCCGCACAGCCCTCAAGACCTGGCTATCCCGTCAGGCCTGGGGATAAAGATTCTAATCCATCCCCACCCGAATGATGAATGAATGTTGTGTTCTATTTTTACTTATGTATTGTCTCATGTCTTGTCTTGTATTCCACTCCCCACAAACTGTAAGCCGCCCTGAGTCCCCTCAGGGAAAAGGGCGGCCTATAAATAATAAACAAATACAAATACAAATTTTGAGGTGCAGGAGGTGGTGAACATGGTCACCTCATGGCTGCTGCTGTGTTGCAATATTTTCAGGGAGGACTTATTTTGGAGGGAGGGCTTATTTTAACACACGTACTCAAAAACCCGATTGGTCTTATGATCTAGGGAGGTCTTATTTTCAGGGTTCTTTTCTTCACTAGAGTAGCCATGCCCAGTTCCTGCAACTGTTCATCATATATTTTAGCCTCCAACCACTAATCATCTTGGCTGCTCTTCTCTGCACTCTTTCTGGAGTCTCAACATCTTTTTTATAGTGTGGTGACCAAAACTGGATGTAGTATTCTAGGCGTGGTCTTACTAAGGCTTTATTAAGGCTCCATTGATCTTGATTATGTCCCTCTGTTAATGCAATTTAGGATTGCATTGGCTTTTTTGGCTGCCGCCACATACTTCTAGCTCATATTTAGCTGGTTATCCAATAGGACTCCAAGATCCCTCTCACAGTCACTGGTATTAAGCCTGGTTTCACCCAGTTTATATGTGTACTTTTGGTTTTTCTTACCTAAGTGTAAGACTTTTCTTTTCTCTACATTGAATTTCATTTTGTTAGATAGGGGCCAGTGTTCCATCAGTTAAGATTCATCTGGATCTTGAGCCTATCATCTAGGGTGTTATCTATTCCTGCCAGTTTAGTATCAACTGCAAATTTGGTAAGTTCCCCTTCTATTACCTCATCTAAGTCATTTATGAAGATATTGAAGAGTACTGGGCCTAGGACAGAACCTTGTGGTACCCCACTGCTTACTTCCCTCCATGTAGATGTGGTACCAGTAAGGACTACTTGTTGGGTATGGTTTGTCAGCCAGTTACAAATCCATCTGATCCATTAGTTCAGAGTGTAACATAATGTGAATATTTCTTTTGAAGTCAGAGAGTCTACAACACAGCTTTAGACATTGTGTTACATTTGGAATAACTTGGTTTGGGGTCTTGCTGAATGACTGAGAGTAGGCATTTTGCACTTAATTAAATGGAACAGATTCATACCAGAATAGTATATCTACAAATGTCATATTTTATTGTTTCATGTCACCTGCCACATAGAACATTCCTATTCACAGTGACAATTTTAGTAGAAAATAGTATCCCTGTCTAAATGTTGGCATTAAGAATTCTCTGTCAATATATTCTGATGGTAATGATTCTTTGTTTCACCTCAGCTCTGTATTTTCTAATTACAATTTTAAATTACACATTCTACATTCACACTTTCCTTTTTAACTCTATTATGCTTTAAATAATAGTCAATTAGATAACAATTATCACCAGATAAGATACATTATACCTTAATGTCATATAGTTGCAAAAATCATGGTATGGAACTGTCCTTAATTAACTTTTTTCTAAGATTAGTCAAGGGTATTTTTAAAAATGTGCTGAACAACAGGGTACATTCATACTACAGCCTATTAATAGTCAACAAATGTGAAAAAAACTAATGGATAAAATATCATTGGTTTGGCATCTAATTTGTTTAAGTAGTTATCTTGATATAACTTTCTAGATCACTATGTAGTTGGCAGACCATTGAAGGTGTGGTTAAGATCTATAAGCAGAAGTATTAGAAGTGGCATCCCAGCTAGTTAGTACAGAATGTACTAACAGAACTCAGTGTCCAAGAATGTTAGACCAATTTATTCAGAGGATCTGTATTTTATTATGAAAAGAAATTTATGTTGAATCTTGTATGACTTCTTTCAGTTGTTTTATGCTCTGACTAGTGTTGGCTTTGTTGGTGTCTAGTTACCATGTTTTTTGGCAGATATTTTTTTTTTTACTGCTGACCATTCTGATCATAATTGCCTTTTCCAATAAATTTAATCACATGACATGGCTTAGATAAGAAAGGTGGAATTTTGATTTTGTCTTCCAGTGATATGTCTGGTTTTATATGCTCCAAAAATGTTGTCTGTCATCTTAGCTGTCTAAGGAATGTGCAGGAGTCTTGATGAATACCACAATTCAAATAAGTCAATTTCCTTCTTGTCTAGTTTTTTATGATTCAACTTTTGAAACTGTAAGTAGCTATGGGAAACATATAGTACAATCTAGTTTGCATTTAGTTGCCAGGCTATGTCCTTGCTTTTCCATACATGATTGATTCTTATCATCACTATGTGAGATAGCATGATTCAATGTTTATTTCTGGATTACATTCACTGCTTTGATCAATCCACAATCCTTAAAATGTGAATTGTTGAACACATTTGATCTCTTCACCATCAACTGTGATATTTTCATTCTTCACAGTGGTAATGAGCTTGATCTTTTTAATATTTAGAAAGAGGTCAAATTACTTGCTTCTTTAATTCTTTTGATTAGATTTTCAGGCCTTTGTTGGTTTCTGAGAGGAGAGTTGTGTCATTAGTATATCAGAGATGTTTATGTTCTTTCCTCCAGTCTTTATTTTGATTTTTTTTTTTATTGTTCAAGTTCCAGCTTCCTCATGATCACTTTGGCACATAAGTTGAACAAGAAACTTTACTACACTCCTTTATCTTAAACCAGTCAGTGTCTCCATATAGTTTTTGCACAGTGGTTTCTTGATTCGTGCATAAGGACTGCATCAATTTGACCCCCAGATCTTCTAGGTATCTCTGTTGTTTGTCATGATCAACACAATCAAATATTTATTATAGTCAATAAAGCAGATTTAGATGCTCTTTTGCTATTCTTGATATTTTTTCCATGATCCAATATAATTTGCAATATGCTCACAAGTACCATAACCCACTCTAATGCCAGTTTGAACATCTGGCAATCCCTTTTGATGATTGATGGCAGATATTATTATATAATCTTGAGGAGAATCTTGCTAGTGTAGGGATGAAAGCAATTGGGCAATAATTGGTAATCAAACTTTTTGGTGTGATCTTGTATTGTTTGAAAATATGCATGTTTTGGTGATTTTGGTGATTTTATTAGTATTTGTAGGCCGCCCTTTTCCCTGAGGGGACTCAGGGCGGCTCACATAAAATCGGGGAAGGGGAATACAGACGTTAAGATAGAGACATATAATAAAATAGTAAACAACATACATTCGTCATTCGGGAGGGGTAACTATCCTTGTCCCCAGGCCTGACGGGCGAGCCAGTTCTTAAGGGCTGTGCGGAAGGCCTGGACGGTGGAGAGGGTGCGAATCTCTACCGGGAGCTCGTTCCAAAGGGTCGGGGCTACTACTGAGAAGGCCCTCCTCCTTGTAGTTGCCAGCCGACATTGGCTGGCCGATGGAATGCGGAGGAGGCCTAATCTATGTGATCTTATTGGTCGCAGGGATGTAATTGGCAGAAGGCGGTCTCTCAAGTATCCAGATCCACTGCCATGTAGGGCTTTATGGGTGACTAATAGCACCTTGAAGCGCATCCGGAGATCAACAGGTAGCCAGCGCAGCTCGCGGAGGATAGGTGTTATGCGGGTGAACCGAGGTGCACCCACAATCACTCGCGTGGCCGCGTTCTGTACTAGCTGAAGTCGCCGGATGCTCTTCAAGGGCAGCCCCATATAGAGCACATTGCAGTATTCCAGCCTAGAGGTCACAAGGGCCCGGGTGACCGTTGTGAGAGCCTCCCGATTCAGGTAGGGTCGCAACTGGCGCACCAGGCGAACCTGGGCGAATGCCCCCCTGGTCACAGCCATTAAATGGTGGTCAAACGATAGCTGTGGATCCAGGAGGACTCCTAAGTTGCGAACCCTCTCTGAGGGGTATAAAATTTGACCCCCCAGCCTGAGTGATGGAATATTGGTCGAATCTTTGGGAGGGAAACACAACAGCCACTCGGTCTTTTCTGGGTTGAGCACAAGCTTGTTAACCCTCATCCAGTCCATAACAGCTTCAAGGCCTCGGTTCATCACGTCTGCCGCTTCATTGAGTTGGCACGGGGCGGACAGATACAATTGAGTATCGTCCGCATATTGATGGTATCTAATCCCGTGCCTGCGAATGATCTCTCCCAGCGGTTTCATGTAGATGTTGAATAGTAGGGGGGATAAGACCGATCCCTGAGGCACCCCATAAGTTAGGGGCCTAGGGGACGATCTCTGCCCCCCCACTAACACCGACTGCGACCTGTCCGAGAGGTAGGAGGAGAACCACCGCAACACGGTGCCTCCCACTCCCACCTCCCGCAGTCGTCGCAGAAGGATACCATGGTCGATGGTATCGAAAGCCGCTGAGAGGTCAAGGAGGACCAGGATGGAGGAGTGTCCTCCATCTCTGGCTCTCCAGAGATCATCGATCAATGCGACCAAAGCGGTTTCTGTGCTGTAACCGGGTCTGAAGCCTGACTGGAAGGGGTCTAGATAGTTTGCTTCCTCCAAGGACCGCTGGAGCTGGAAGGCCACCACCTTCTCAACAACCTTCCCCAGGAAGGGGAGGTTGGAAACTGGACGATAGTTATTAAGGATAGCTGGATCCAAAGATGGCTTCTTCAGGAGGGGTCTCACCACCGCTGCTTTCAGTGCGGTGGGGAAGTTCCCCTCCCGAAGCGAGGCGGTCACAACCGCCTGGATCCAGCCTCGTGTCACCTCACTGCAGTTAGTAACCAGCCATGAGGGACACGGATCCAGTACACAGGTGGAGGTACTTACAGCCCTCATGGCCTTGTCCACATCCCCGGGGGTAACGTCCTGAAACTCAACCCAGAGCTGTTCTAGTTGATCCTCCTGTGTCTCGGCTGGAACTGCGGGGGTGGAGTCCAAGTCCGACCGAAACCGAGCAATTTTGTCCGCTAAGAATTGGGCATAATCTTCAGCTCTGCCCTGCAAGGGTTCCCCCGCTTCCCTTTTATTCAATAGGGAGCGGGTTATCCTAAACAGGGCGGCTGGGCGAGACTCAGCGGACGCAACCAAGGTGGCTATGTGAGATCTTTTTGCAGCCCTAAGTGCCCTGGTGTATTCCTTGGTGCAGGTGGTTACCATTGCTCGGTTCGATTCGGACTTATCGGACCTCCAACGGTGCTCTAGGCATCTCCTCCGGCGCTTCATCTCCCGGAGTTCCTCGGTGAACCAAGGAGGTCTCCGGGATCCGCCGCCTCGGAGGGGCCGCAGTGGCGCAATCCGGTCGAGGGCCTCCGATGCTGCCGAGTGCCACGCAGCAACCAGAGTCTCTACTGGACTGTGGGCGAAAGTGTCAGGAATAACCCCAAGCTCTGTCTGGAACCTTGACGGTTCCATAAGGCGCCTGGGGCGGAACCACCTGGTCGGTTCCTCCTCCCTACAGTGGGGGTTTGGTCTCCGGAAGTCGAGCCTCAGTAGGCAGTGGTCTGACCACGACAGGGGTATGATGTCGTTCCCCCTCAGACCAAGATCACAAATCCACTGCTCCGAGAGAAATACAAGGTCAAGCATGTGCCCCGCCGAATGGGTTGGGCCTCGAATTACTTGGGTCAAGCCCATGGCTGTCATGGAAGCCATGAACTCCTGCGCCCCCTCAGAGTTTTCACCGAGCGACGGCAAATTAAAGTCCCCCAGGACCATCAACCTAGGGAACTCAATTGCCAGCTCGGCTACCGACTCGAGGAGCGAGGGGAGGGCTGCTGCAACGCTGTTGGGAGGCAGGTACGTTAACAGCAGACCCACTTGACCCTTGAGGTCCAACTTTAACAGCAAAGACTCACACCCGACAATCTCCGGAGCAGGGACCCTACGAGGAACTAACGACTCCCGGATAACAGCGGCCACACCCCCACCCCTTTCCTGGGCTCTCGGCTGGTGTAGCACCTGAAATCCTTCTGGGCACAGCTCTACAAGGGGGACTCCTCCCTCTGGGCCCAGCCAGGTTTCAGTAATACATGCCAGGTCTGCCCTCTCGTCTAAAATTAAGTCCCGGACGAGAGGAGCTTTATGTACAACAGACCTGGCATTTAGCGACAACAGCCTGAGACCAGGGTCCTGACTGCTTACGCCATCTGGTCTCAGAGTGGGACACCTAGGGCCGGAAGGAGGGATCTCTGTAATGTAGCGAACCCTCCTTCCCCGGTAATGGCCTGCCCTAAAGTCCCCGCCGTATCTGCCCCTCCCTGTTACGACCGTAATACCCCGACCCTCTCCCGTGTCTCTAGTCCCCTCAACCACCCCCATGGCCCCCGCATCTCCCGGCAGGTCCTCCGAATCATGCATACTCATACACTCCCCCAAACAGTCCCCACGTAAAAGTTAAAAAACACAAAAATTTTACAACAATATGATCATAAAAAGTGGGACATTCATTCATCTCACGCATATCTCATACATATCCCATACAAAGAGAGAAGAAAAGATGAAAGAAAAGAAAGAAATTAAAAGTTGCGCAATTGATTAATTTAAGGTGCGAATTCAGGTGGTAAAAATCGGCTCTCAATGTTCAGAGTTGAAATGGCTGAGGACCAGTTATAGTTCAGATAGAATATATGGGGGAGTGTCTTATAACCCCTCTCTTTTTCTATAACTTTGTTAGTCTGAAGGTCCTGTGGGGGTTCAAAACAAACACGCAGTGCAATCATCATCTGTCCACCCGCAGTACAAATCCAGAGTCTTCCTTCTGGAAATGAGGCCACTCCAAGAGGTTCCCAGAGGCACACCATTGAAAATAAATGGGAAGAGATGGAACAGGCGTTGTAATTGCCTAGAGACCCCGTTTCTGTTTCCAAGATGGAGCTTGCTCCCTCAGTGATAATTAGCCAAGGCAGCCTGAAAAGCATCGGAATCTCTGAGGCCAATGGGATCCTCCAGGTCTGCAGGATCCAGGGGTGGTCTTTCCAGTTCCGCAATCCCACTGCAGGCAAACGGGGGGCAAAGGTGGGGGGGGCAATGGGGCCGCCGAAACACGACACCACTGCCAGCGAGCTGGTATTCCTCTCCTCGCCGCCGAACAGCTGATGTAAATGAAGCGGCACGGAGATCGCTGAAACCGCCCAAACCCCCACAGTCCGCAGCTGCAGCGTCCTGACGGCCCGGAGATGGTCCTGGGGGTGGTCGCACAATCGCGGGGGGCTCCCGTCGCTAGCAAACGCAATTAGAAGATAAAACAAGCGACGGAGCCACCAAAGAACGCCGCCGCCATTTCCAGACCGAAACTCTCCTCCTCGCTGCCGAGCGGCCCGACCAGCATGGAGACCGCTGAAGACGCTGGAGCCCTCGCGGCTCGGGGCTATCCCCAAAGAGGTAGCCCCTACCGCTAACTGATCTTTTTGGGCTCCCTGGGTCTTGGGCTTCCCGAACGAGCCTCTTATATTATATTTTGAAATTATTACTCGCGGTTTTTCCTGCATTTCATCAATAGTTTTTAGAGCGGACGGAGCCTTGCAGCCATCTTAATCCTCGCACATGCGCACCTCATGTTGCTTTTAATATTTGATAATTAAATAAAATTCAGGGATTTTAAAAAAACCTTGGTGTTTTTGGTGTGACTTTTTATCAGAAGAGATTCTACACTGCAACAAGGCAGAAGTGGGTTGCTCCCCCTACAGATTGGTACAGGCATACCGGTAACGAAAATTGGCCATACGTTTGCGTACCAGTAGCAGCAGTGGTTGGCCATGCCCCCATACCGGTACAGTCCCCTGGCCTGCCCTCACCTGCTCCCCACCACCTGCCTGGTCACCTCTCTCTCTCCCTCCCTCTCTCTCTCTCTCTCTCTCTCCACCCGTTCGCAGCATACTTGCCCTCCCTGCCTACCTGCCACCCACTCATTGAGCCGCTAGCTCACCCATTGCTCCACCTCTGAGAATCCTATATATACTGTGGTCATGACACAGCCCACTACCTTTACTGGCCTGGCTCGTGACTTGTTGATTTCCTGATCCTCGCTGAGTTCCCGATCCTCGCCTGCCTGCCCTGCTGCATTACTCCTGCCTCCTCATAGGACTGCCTAAAGGTAAGTAAGCCTATGGTTGTGGCATTGGGGGGGTGGTGGACAGTAGGGGGCGGCAAGAACCACCGAGAGTGCTGGTAGCCTTTGCGGTCTATGCGAGCCTGGGGACTGGCTAAAGCCTTCCTTGCTGCCAGTTCCAGGCTCATGTAGACCACTCACCACCACTCGCCCACTTGCCACTTTCCTGGGAAAGGCCTCAAGAGGCTTCGCTAAGCCCTCCCAGAGCTGTGAGGCAGCTTCCGCACTGGAAAACCCAACCTGTCACTCCTACTATGTTTGTTGGAATGTTTATTCAACTTGTATGCCGGCCTATTCCCAAGGGACTCAGGGCGCCTAACAAACCAAATGGAAGGGGAATACAAACAGAACACAAGACAAACAAGTTAAAAACAAAACAACAGTCACAACAGTTTAAGTGGGGCCGGGAACTCATCAGCTCCAGGTCTGCCAGAACAGCCAGGTCTTAGTGGCTTTGCGGAAAGCCGGAAGGGTAGTGAGGGTCCGGATTTCCACAGGGAGATCGTTCCAGAGGGCCGGAGAGCAGCCACAGAGAAGGCCCTCCCCCAAGGGGTCGACAGTCGACATTGGCTAGCGGATGGTATTCGGAGGAGGCCTAATCTGTGGGATCTAATTGGTCATAGGGAAGTGATTGGCAGGAGGCGGTCTCTCAAGTACCCAGGTCCAATACCATGTAGGGCTTTAAAAGTAATGACTAGCACCTTGAAACATATCCGGAGACCAACAGTGCAGCTCGCGGAGGATAGGTGTGACATAATCGCTCGCGCGGCTGCATTCTGGACAAGCTGAATTCTCCGAATGCTCTTCAAGGGCTGCCCCATGTAGAGCGCATTACAGTAGTCCAGTCTTGAGGTCACAAGGGCGTGAGTGACTGTTCTAAGGGCCTCCCGGTTCAGGTAGGGTCGCAATTCGTGCACTAGGCGAACCTGGGCAAATGCCCCCCTGGTCACAGCTGACAACTGATGTTCTAAAGTCAGCTGTGGGTCCAGGAGGACTCGCAAATTGCAAACCCTGTCTGAGGGGCATATAATTTCACCCCCAGCCTGAGAGATGGAGTACAAGGCCAATTTTTGGGAGGGTGTCGTCAACTGTGTGTCGTCCGCATATTGGTGGTATTTTATCCCGTGCTGACGAATGATCTCACCCAGCGGCTTCATGTAGATATTGAATAGGAGGGGGGACAGGACCGAACCCTGTGGCACCCCATAATTAAGGGGCCTAGGGGTCGATCTCTGCCCTCCAACCAACACTGACTGCGATCTGTCCGAGAGGTAGGAGGAGAACCACCGAAGAACGGTGCCTCCCACTCCCACCTCCCGCAACCACCGCAGAAGGATACCATGTTCAATGGTATCGAAGGCCGCTGAGAGGTCAAGGAGCACTAGGATGGAGGAGTGACCCCCATCCCTGGCTCTCCAGAGATTATCAATCAGCGCGACCAAAGCAGTTTCCGTGCTGTTGCCAGGCCTGAATCCAGACTGAAAGGAGTCCAGATAATTGGTTTCATCAAAGGACCGTTGGAGCTGAAATGCCACCGCTTTGTTTTTGCTGTATTCTTTTAATAGCCTTTGCTATGTTAGAAAAGCTTAAAATAATAGTTACCACTGTATAAAATGAGATTCTAAAACTGCCTTTTTAAAGGATGTATTTAGGGATTTGTTTGCTTTACTTTTTCATTGCATTTTATAAAGTTTTCTAGTGTAAACAAACATCTTAATTGCTAAAAGATATTTCAATATGTAAGGAATATGAGAATGTGAGTATGCATTTGCTCTAATCTTGCTACAACATAATTGTAGTTTGTAAACCTTTTTAGTGGATTGCATTTAAATACGTACTTGGTTTTTCTCCCTTTTCAGGGAATTGCAAAAACAACCAAAATAGCTAATTTGCTGCTAAACGAGCAGGTAGTTATTTCCGTTTCCATAACCCATCTGCTTTTTTAAAATCTGTTTCCTAGACAACAAACCTGGTCCTAAATGTTATTTCTATACATAAATTAAAAGAAATATTACAGTAGATGTTGCTAAGTAAAACTATGACCTGATATGTCAGTGGTAACTTTCCGCTCTCTACTTTATTATCAGTTCTCAGTGACTTGATAGTTTTAATTTACAAAATCTAGTGCAAGTATTCTATTAAAATGTTGTAAGAATGTCTACAGTATTCCTGATGTAAAACTAATAAAATTACAAATAGTGCAAATATTTTGAAGTTTTAATCTAATTGTATCTATTTATGCAGCATTTTTTAATCTGTCCAATATTTTTTTACTCATGCCATCTCTGGGATATGAAAATCCAGATGACCAAACCAAAAGGGATGTAGAAAGTATTCCTCACTTTCACCTAGTGGGGGGTTCATATTTTTAACATTCATTCAGAATGTATGTTGGGAGTGAGAGTCAAGACAAAAATTCTACAAATCTAACAAACCTTTCCCTTTATGCAAAATATTTTACAAATATTCAGGAACATATGTAGAAATGCTATTTAAATGGGACCTTGCTGCAGTTACACAATATCACATCAAAGCTATAAATGACATTTTGCAGTATTCTATTAGGCAATACATATATTTCCTTTATAATAGGGAATAGATTCTACTTGAAGGTGGAATGATCTTCATTCTCTTTCTGTAAATAATATCAGAAATATTCAATGATCTGGACTCCTATTCTTTTTTATATAAAACTGTACCATATATTATATCCCATTGTGCTCATAACCACACTTTCAATAACTTATCTAGGTCTAATTAACCAAAGAATAATCTCAAAATAAAACAAAATAAATCTTTTATGACTCCTTATGTTTCAAAATGAAAGGCACATTTTTGGTTGGTGTAGTATGTTTATCTTCTAGTAAATTATAATGCAATTCACTTGTAGAGTACCTTGGGGTAATACAGGTGAAACTCGAAAAATTAGAATATTGTGCAAAAGTTCATTTATTTCAGTAGTGCAACTTAAAAAGTGAAACTACCGTGTTTCCCCGAAAATACGACCTGTCATGAAACTAAAGCCTTGCCACATTTTTCGTGTGGGCAAAAATATAAGCCCATCCCCAAAAATAATCCCCCTGGACAATCCCCCCGTCAGGCCAGGCAGAGCACCACTCACTGACCTAGCAGTATCCTGAAGGTGCCAAGCTGCAGGAACAAGGTGGGGGGCAAAGACGCTCACGTTGATTGGTGCTTTCGGGGTACCGCTAGGTCGGTCAGCAGCAGTGTGCCAGCTGAAGAGTGGGGGTTGCCAGGCAGCTACTCTCTTGCGAGTGGGCTCCCAAAGAGCTGGGCACAGCCTCAGGGTTGAATGGCTGTGTTGCACTGTCGCAGCAGCAACATAGCATCCATGAGGTGGCCACGCTCACAAGCAGCTGCCCGGCAATCCCCCTTTCCAGCCGGGCAAAGCGCTGCTGACCGATTTAGCAGTACCCAGAAGGCCTCCCGCAGCTCGGCGCCTTCGGAATGCCCCTAGGTGAGTTAATGGGGCTCTGCATGGCTGGAAAGTGGGGTTGCATGAGCGGCTTTTCTGCTCCCCGCTCGCATGACTCACAGGCTCACGATGCCCTTGGCTAACTCTACAGAGCCAGGGCATCTCCGCTGCTGCTGCTGCCCACCGCTTTCCCCCCCCTTTTTTTGGCTTCCAAAGCACGGAGGACGGATGCTGCTCTGGGAGTATGCTCTATGGTTGTGGGCTGCAGAGCATATAACCATAGAGCATACTCCCAGAGGGGCATCCCTCCTCTGTTGCGGCTTCCAAAGCACGGAGGTAGGATACTGCTCTGGGAGTACGCTCTATGGTTGTATGCTACCATAGAGCATACTCCCAGAGGGGCATCCATCCTCCGTGCTTTGAAAGCCAAAAAAACAACAACCCCCAAGCAGCTGCCCAATGAGGTAGATTGATGTGGAGGATAGACTGTTATCCAAGCAGCAGATCCCCCCTCTCCACGTCGCTGAAATAGTCCAGTGGAATGGCAGAGCTGATACAATTGGTTCCAGCTGGTCGCAGGAGTTACCAGAATGTGGTTGTACACAGTCACGAACTGCTTCTGGGACTCCAGCTCCGGACTTTGCCTTGAGGTTGACTCCTGAAGCCTTTTTCGGTAGTGGATGTAGCCACAAAGCAGTGGAGGTTTGTAATCAGAATTTCTCTTCTGGAAGATGGTATCACTGCTTTATCTGCCGTTGGGGTGTAGAGCCCTCTTCCACCTTCAAAATCATTGACTGTCTTCTCCTGTAACCCTGGAAAGGGGCCCTTATGAGGTGCTATCAAATGGGCCAGCTGGACCAAGGTTTTTTAGGGAGGTGTTACTCCTCCAGCACACCTCCTCCTTCTTGCTTTATATTACTTAAAAAATTTCAATAGTTTTTTTTTAATTATTGGTCCTGAGAAAGGTGTTTTGTATTTTAAAGTATGCATAGTGCTAACATGCAGCCAGAACCAAAGGTGATCACGCCCCCCCAACCCGCGAATTGCACTGAGATAGGATTGTTTTGCAATACATTCCTGATGTTCATTCCCACTGTGCTTCATCAGCAATAACCTGTCCAAAGGATTGCTCCATGAAAATACAAAGAAATGAGACACGAATATTCAACCAATTCTGATTATTAAAACCAGTACAATCCTGCTTTGCAAGTACCTCTATTCCAAGGCAGTAGGATTCATAATTAGAGCTTGAGAGGCTAACACAGAGCCTGTTTGGTGCAGTCCATAAAGACACCAAGCTGGAATCCAGGAGACTGGGAGTTCTAGTTGCATCTGAGGCACAAAGCCGGTTGGATGACCTTGGGCCAGTCACTGTCTCAGCCCCCTCCAACTCATTGGCACAATTGCCGTCTTTAAATGTGGCACTGAAAATTAAGTGTAATATTTATCAAGCTAGATAAATTGATTGATTATAATATTATTCAATGGATTCATTTATTTCTTTGTTTCTTATTATATAGCTTTTTATTATATGTGTGTTTGTGTATGTGTGTGTAATGTAGGTGAAATCTGAAACTACGTGTATCTTATTCTTCTATAAATTTTTCCAGAAAACAAAGTGATCTATTTGTGCTAAATTGTAGGTCCATCTATATTATATTCTTAAATTTAGATTGACTAATCCATAGGATTTTCAGCATGTTCCCAATATTCTGAACAGTAAATTATTGTATGTTAATTGCTAGTGCTCCCTCTAGTGGAATGTATCTGTAACATAGCCCCAATGTATCTGTGTTGAAGATGCTAGAAAAGGTCAGAAAATAAGAGATTATTTTAAGAATTCTGTTTTAGCTAGTGACAATCCAGATATGTTTCAACACTGTTTTATTTATTTTTAATATTGAAATCAGAAAGCATTAGTTTACCACTTCAGACCAATAACAGTAATTGGTATTTCATGCAGTTCAAAGAAATGAAAGAGAAAGATCAGAACACATAATGATTGGACTAAATTGGATCAAGATAAACTGGAACAGCATGTATGAAAAAAATACTTAATTGGTTAGGAACAGTTTCCTGATGTTAGATGATATTAATAATATAGATTCTTATGATCAAAGGCATTGATATGATTTTTTTTAAAAATGCTATGCACAAATATACACTTTTAAAAGTAAAAAAATAAAGTCATCTTAAATTCCAGTGATTTTATGGAAATATGGAAGCAAGAGATAAATAATTTGCCACTAAGGACTTTAGGACTTTTTCAAAAACTTCCATTGTATCTGATAGTCTTACATTCATGTAGCAATGTGACCTTGCTAATCTTCCAAGCTCAAGTTGACATTATAGCTTAAGATATAAATATATGTATTTAATATGCCTTTCTGATAATTTTACAAAAACAATAATCAGGGCAATGCTTAAGTCTTCCATTGGAAAAGTGGAAGAAAATGAGCAAATACTGGCTTAAGACTTAATAGACAGAACGGTGCATGAACTTTGAAAAATATAACAACTCATATTTGGGTTTCATTTTTTATTTAAGTGCCAGAGACAGTGTAGCTTTGCTAGAATTATGTATCTTTTGAGAAATTGGCTTTTAAGACATAATGTGGTAAGAATATTTGTAATTTTTTATTCATTGTGGGGAAAAATTGAAACAGACAAAAACAAACACCCCAATTTCCTAATGTGAATTATAGTCTGCTACTTGTATAAACTGGTCTGTCAAGTGTATGTGAAAGCCAGTTCATCCATTTGCTACTATTCAAATGTATGTTTCCCATTATTGCAATATATAATTAAACCATGTTAATGACTTTTGACATGTTAACTGTAAATTATGACATATTGTTTATCTTATTTAACAATACATTTTTATTATTTATTCAAAATAATATTTATTTTTCCTTCTCTAGAATGTGCTACATTTTTTCTGAGCATATGAAAGTTTATGATTTAGGTTCTACTTAATCATAATCATGACCAAGAATGTATGCTGCATACTAAAAAAATGAGATTCTGTTTTTAATACAAGACATATTTGTTTACACCACAGTGACCAGAGCTTGGGGAAGCATATTCAAAGTATAGGGGGGGGGGGGGATTATCTATCCTTAGTGTTAATCTTCCTAATATGCTAACTTTTAGTACAAGTAATGATCTAATAAACATTTGTTCATTTTATTGAAAGTCCAACCTCCCTACAACTTTAGCTTACAACTCCTAAAATAAGTGCTTTCAAAATATATTGGACTTTCATCATCCAGTCTTCACAGCCAGCAAATGCCTCTAGTTAGCATTGGAATTTTATTGCTGATGCACCTTGCTGTTTTATACATAAACTAGAGATATAAATAATAACCTTCCAGTTTGTAATTTTAGGGTACATACAATATAGTATAACATTAAAAAATATAAGATCAATTTGCTGCTTTGTTGAAATGTTGTTTCACAATTCCTCTACAGATGCATGCTTCATCTGACATGTGGGTGTTAACAACTTCTAAAAAAGGAAATATTACACAAAATGCTGACAAGTTGTTTTGTTTTACACAGTTTCCTGGGAGCCAACTTAAACAGAAGTTTTTAAATACAATATTTTCTTTTTCTTTTCTTTTTCTTTTTTGATTGTTATTGCTGTGGTTCTGTTCCTTGTTGTCAATTAGGTGTGATGAACAGTTTGAAGAGAAAATAATTTAATCATCATCAATCTAGTCTGGGTGACTTTTGTTGATGCATTTTTCATGTTGGTTGAAATATAGAATAACGGATTATATAAGTTATGGGGCAGTTGTCACATTGCCTATTTTTTATGGGAATTATTTGCTCAAGGTGAAGATGGTATGAAATGAAAATGAAATATGTTACAACTTTAGCCCATATATAGCATGAAAAAATGTATTATATGGACAGTGAAGCATAAGTCTGTCAGTGGCTACAAACCAAGGGTGAAATGCTACTGGTTTGGACTGGTTTGCCCGAACTGGTAGTAAAAAATGCTACCGGTTCTGGAGGACCAGTATTTCCAGTAATCAATTGTGATGCACGATTATGCAGGATTTCCTGCTTTCTAGCTAATCTAAATTGCGTGGCACAGCAGATTCCCCCCCCCCCTCGCTGTTCTATTTACCTTTGCAGGCGCACTTGATAGCAGGCTCCGCCCACCCACCTGAATGTCATCATGTCCATTTATGATGCTCTGCGCATGTGCAAAAGTTCCTCCACACGGACGGAGGTAGTACGTGTGCTTACATTTGCGAACTGGTAGCGAAGGTAAGTTTATTTCACCCCTGCTACAAACTCTGAAAATTTTAGTGTCCTTACAGACAAAAACAGCATTATTCTCAGTATCAGTACTCAGTACAGAGCTGAGTTGATGGTATCACATTTGTGACCTGCTTATAACATCTGGGTGACTGTGATAGAAGCATAACACAGTCTTCTTGCATTAATGGCAGCAGATCTATGCTACTGATCCTGGATACATCATTTTCAGTGCTAAAGGACATGAGAGAATTCACTTTATTATAGGGTGTTATAACACAGACTTAAATCGTGGGGGGGGAGTGTTGGGCCCATTTTATACCAAACAAAATCAAAGTGGGGTTTTGATATTTTTTTTCCACACATTTTCCTTTTTTTCAGAACTGAGTAATCTTTTTTATTTTTACATTCTCTCTTAATAGTTCTCTCATTATTTCTCAATTCCAAGGTCAGTCTACATTCTTTCACAAATATCTAAGTGCTTAAGCAGAAGATGCTCCTAAAGATGAAGCTAAATGCATGGCTGTCAACAGTGGTGGGATTCAAATTTTTTAACAACCGGTTCAGTGGGTGTGCCATGGGGCATAGCTTTGTGGGTGTAACTAGGTGGCCATGTGATTGGATGGGTGTGGCTAGGTTGGCATGTGATTGAGTGGGCATGGCTAGGTAGTTGTGTGACCGGGTGGGTGTGGGTAGGTGGTTGTGTGACCAGTTGGGCGTGGCTAGGTGGTCATGTTACTGGGTGTGCATGGCCAACTCAACCAACATCACTTCTTTGCCCTAATGACAATTTTAAGTATAAAAAAGATATAATATACCAAAAGATAGTTTATTATTAGTTTATTATAAAAGAGGTACACAAAACTAGATTGTTACAAGAGTTTAGATAAAACTTAGATAAAACTAAGGTATTGCCAAATCACAGTTTTATTGGTGTCCTCAATTGTCCCTTTTTTCACTTTCATGCAAGCATAATCAGCACTGTGATTTGCTCTCAACCATTTCTGAACTATAGGAATTGGGTCCCATTCATGTAGAGGTAGGCCAATTAAATTAATGGTCATTAAGTTGGTTATATTAGAAACGTTTAGGTGACTTCTGCTCTCTGAACATATGATGTTCATTTGTAAAAAAAAATCTTTCCGCTTCTGCTGAATTTACAGCAATTGTTCTGACAATATCTTTCACTTTTTTGATACTGTCAGGAATTGCATATTTCTCCGAATCTTTCAAAACATTTTCTATAAAATCTCTATAATCATTTATATTAATTTTGTAATTTAAAATGTCACTAAATGCATCTAATTCATTTTCAGCTGCTTTCCATGGAACTACTTCTTCAATATTCCAGTAATCTGGCTCCAAAAAAATTAGAATTTGTAATTTATTAGTGTCTTCAGATTGACTACCTGTTTTTAAATGTTCACAATCGAGTAGTCTTTTCTTTAAATTGGTTATGATGCTTTCTAAAAGTCTTTCCTGAGGAAAGCTAACAAATTGATAATTTTCTACAAATTTTATATCTTTGAAGATTTCTGAAGTAATCAATCCATCAACTTTTTGTTCGTATGCACCCTTTTCCTTTCTAAGAATTTCAAATGCTTTAATTGATCTTATCACTAATTTTTCAGCCTTCATGTTTGAAGTTCTTGCTTGCAGACCATTTGAAAGAAGAAATTTTTTTTCTAGAATATCAATCATCAATGCCAAATCAGTCATAAAATGTATATTTTTAAGACAGGCAGCCATACTTAAGTATTTTTGATTTGAATGAAAATAGTGATGTAACACTGGATAAGCACATCACACAGCTAGAGTTGACCTTAAACTACAGGCAGCCCATCTTGGTCCAAAAACTCTACCAATCTTTATTTTGTCAATTTTAAGTTCTTCAGCTATTTTGTTAAGTTCAATTTGGTTCTTTTTGGATTGATGAAAAACAGTATGTATCTTATCAATAAATATTTTAAAATTATTTTCTTGCTTTATTTCCTTTATGGAGTCATCTAAAACAAGTTGGAGATTATGGTTTAAGTAGTGCCATATTATGATGTTTGGAAACTCTTTTGCTATTCTAATGCTCTCTCCAGATTTTCTCCCAAGCATAATGCTGGCACCATCAGAGCAAACTGCTATTATTTTTTTTAGGTAGTTCTTAGTAAGCCTAGTGGTGTATTAACCATTAAGCAGACTAAGCATGTAGTTGGGGGGGGGGGGGCACCACAAAGTTGAGAAAGATAAAAGAACCAGAAGATTTGTACAGTATGTACAAAGTAGGAGGGCACCAAAATTTGTCAGTGCTTAGGGCACCAGTGAGCCTTAATTCGCCACTGAGTAAACCCAATGTTTTTTAAAGTTTCCATAACTGAAGAACATAGTCTCTGCATCTTGTTTTTCCAATTCAACTAGCTGAAAGAAAATTGTTGGTGAGTTAACTGAATCCTCGATCTTTAAGTAAAGTATAAGAACTGGTTTGCAAGATATTGTTTAGGCTTCATCAATAATTAAACATATTTTCAGATTTTTTCAATAATTTTAGTAAATAATTGTTTTCTAATGTATTTTGCAATGAAATCAACTATTTTCACTGCAGTTTTACATAAATGCAATCCTATTCCAATCAGGGAGGAAAAAGAGCATTTCAGGTGGACAATCCCTGCAGCCTGGAACCACCCCGGAAACACTCTTTTTCCTCCCTGATTGCAAAAATGGGGTGTGCATTCCTCCTGGTCAGATCCGTCTCCTGGGCCAGGAGCAGAAGCTGACCACCCTCTGACTGGGTCGTCTAGAGAAGGGGGAGGCTGAGCAGGGAGCCGCCTTGCCTTACACCTTTCACACAGCACCTGCTTCACCTGCCCCTTCTCAGACAGTTCCAGGCAGCCAAGATCACCATGCTGTCACCAAAAAATGCTGTTACTGTGATCTCTGCTGCCTGGAACTGCCCAAGAAGGGGCAGGTGAAATGGGCGCTGCAGAGATCATGGTAATCGCGTTTTCGGGTGGCAATACAGCAATCTCAGGAGCCAAAGCCTTCGAATCAAGCTTGATTGTACCCCATTCCAGGTTTTTAACTTCCCAATCTAGCATCCTGAAAAAAGCTTTCATGCAGAGGAGATCGGTCCTCTTCCGTTGCTTCCCCCCCCCCCCCCATCTGCCCGGATCTGCCATGCAGCAAAGAGATACGGTAGCTGGGCACAATAGCAGCAATGGTACTGCATGACAGAGTTGGGGGGAGGGGGTGGAGGAAGGGAAGGGGACCGATCTCCTCTGCATGAAGGCTTTTCTCAGGACACTAGATTGGGAAGTTAAAAACCTGGAATGTGGTACAATCAAGCTTAATTCAAAGGCTTTGGCTCCTGAGATCGCTGTGCTGCCACCCAAAACACTGTTGCCACGATCGCTGTCACTTGGAATTGCCCGAGAAGGGGCAGGTGAAGTGGGCTTTGCCGTATCTCTTTGCTGCATGACAGATTTGGCAGTTGGGGGTGGTGGAGGGAGGGAAGAGGACCAATCTCTGCACAAAGGCTTTTCTCAGGACGCTAGATCTCCACTTTCTCTCCAGAAAAAGCTATTGGCATTGATCTTGGCTAGTGGAAGAAGTGCGGGATGGAAAGGAAACTTCGGAATGTGGCAGGTGACAGGCTCCAGAGAGACGCCTGACCCGGCGCTCCCGCATTCCGCAGTTTACTTTCCATCCCGTGCTTCTTCCACTGGCCAAGATCCCGATGATACCAATAGATTTTTCCAGAGAGAAAGTGGAGATCTAGCATCCTGAGAAAAGTCTTTATGCAGAGGAGATCAGTCCTCTTCCATTCCTCCACCCCCCCCCCAACCGCCCCAGATCTGTCATGCAGTGCTTATTGCTATTGCTGCTATTGCACCCAGCTACCTTATCTCTTTGCTGCTTGACAGAGCAGATTGGGGGTGGGTGGAGCAAGGGAAGAGGAGTGCTCATGCTGCTTTCTCCAAGTTGGAGTGGTTGAGGTTGTTGTGATTCTTTTTGATCTTCCAATTTTGTTTCCAATCTTGTTTTCTCTCTGAAAAATGTGGTCAAAGTCTGTTGCTTTTTCATCCTGTTAAGCTACTGCAAAAATAAATAAAACAATGATGTAGTTTGGACTCGACTGTGGTTGTAAGTTGAGGACTACAGGTAATACAAGGAATCTGTTTTCACCCAACATTGTACAGTCTGTTTTCATCCATTGCTGTGGACAATTTGTAATGTACAAATATAAATTGTCTGAAATGGTACAGTGTTTCCTGCCTGAGCAGACGGTTGGATTAAGACCTCCACGGTCCCTTCCAACTCTGGGTCTACTGCTGAGCTTATTCCTCAGGTCTTCTAATCCAACCTCCTGCTCAATTATATCACCCTATATAATTTCAGACAAATGGCTGTCCAATCTCTTCTTGAAACACTCCAGTGATGGAGCATTTTCCACTAATTGCAGGTAGTTCACAACGTATGATCCCATTGGATTATTGTTTGATTAACTTTGGCAGCCCTGAAGGAGTAGACTGCAGTTCGCGGAACTTGGCCTTGTCATGGCCAAGAATGAAATTCCTTTTTTAAAGGTTTTTATTAACTGAAAGAATGACGTCAGAAACTTTATTGCCATCAGGGGGAGGGGGGAAGAAACACATACAAAATATTTGGTATTTTTTTCTGAACAGATTGCAGTTTCATGGGTAGCAAGCCAGGTCAGTCACCAGCGGATTTGTTAAAATAAGACAAATAACTTCCTGATCAAAGCCCCCACCCCCTTGTCGAAAGCTGAAAGCCAAAAGTTCATTACACGAAATTAACTGTACCCATCCAACTGTACACCATGTAAATAGTGCATTTTTAATTAATTTAATTTATTTAAAATTTATTTTTAAAAAATGCTTATTAAAAAAAAGAGCAACTTGCCCACGGCAGGCAGGTCATGTGGGAGGAAGGCAGATTTAGGAAGGTACACAGGCAGATAAGACCAATGGCATTTGGGCTGGGCCACGCAAAGCAAGGCAGCAGGTAATCTGGAGGCAATTTTTAAGAAATACGATTTTTTTCCCTTCCATGGGGACTGCTGGGAAGGCTGTGGGGAAGGAAGTAGGGAAGGCAAGCAGGCAAGGCCGAGGATGGGTCTTGCCTGACTGCCTAGCTCAACTGGGGCTTGCTTTTCCCAGCAGCAGCAGTGGTGGCAGATAGGCCAGCCTGGTGGAGTCAACTGGCTAGGACTTGCAGCACCATCTGCTAGCCCTGGGCCAACTCGATCAGGGCTTGCTTTCCCCAGTGGTAGCAGAAGGTAGGCTGGCCCTATCGAGTCTGGCTGGGGCTTGCAGCAGTGGTGGTGCTAGCCAGGCAAGGCCAGGGATGGGGGGGAGAGTGGTAGCTAAGCCGCACACCCCATGTGATGGAATGTGGCAGCAGTGAAGCTATCAGCAGAGGTGGCAGTAGCCAGGCAAGGCCAGGAATGTGGGGTGGGAAATTGGCAGCTAGGTCCGTGCCATGTGCAATGAAGATGTGGCGGTGGCAGAGCTAGCCAGGCAAGGCTGGGAATGTGGGGAGAGGAAGATTGGTAGCTAGGCCATGCCCCATGTGCAATGGAGACATGATGGTGGTGGAGCTAGTCAGGCAAGACCAAGCACATGAGGCAGAAGATTGGTAGCTAGGCCATGCATCATGTGTGATGGAGACATGATGGCGGCAGTGAAGCTAGCAGCAGCTAGTGGAGCTAGCCAGGTAAGACCAGTGACGTGGGGGGACAGACAGGCTGTGTACCACATGTGATGGAGACATGGTGGTGAAGTAAGTGCTAAAGCTAGCAGTAGCCAGCAGAGCTAACCAGGCACAGCCAGAGATGTGGAGGGGGGAAAATTGGTAGCTAGGCTGTGCGCCACATGTGATGGAGACGCTGTGGCAGTGAAGCTAGTGGCAGCTGGCAGAGCTAGCCAGGCAAGGCCAGTTGACTAGGTCAGCCGGGAGTTGTCTTGACCAGGGCTTTCTTACAGGCTCAGCTGGAGGAGATCAGGGCCATGGCGGAAGTCAAGCAGTGAAGTCAGGCAGCAATATTATTGCAGGCAAAGTCAGGCTAGCAATGGCGTGGCGGGATAAGGAGTGACTGGGCGAGAAGGGGTGGGAGGGACAGGAATGGGCAGGGCCAGCAAGTGATGCAATTTACCTGTGCAAAATCAGAACAACCAGTTAGCCTGAACCGGTCCGAACCGGCTGAATCCCACCTCTGGCTGTCGATTATATTAAATGACAAGCCTACTCTCTGTTATCCTTGCAACTGATTTATGCATGAATATGTCTTCAGTTACAGCATCAAATACAAGAACACGATGGAGATCAAAGCATAATAAAAGGCAAAGGTGCTTTTTCAGGAGCAACTGAACTTTCTTGTTTTTTCTTTGAAGATGTTTTGCTTCTCCTCCAAGAAGCTTCTTCAGCTCTGACATGATATTGGGGAATGGAAGAATTTATATGCCTGGCAGATAAACAAATAGATTATCTTCCAAGTGCCTCAACAACCTTCTAAAACAGGGATGTCAAATACAATTTCACTGAGGGCCTGAGATCAGCATTATGGTCACCCTCAAAGGGCCAGATGGGCATGGCTGGGTGGTCATGTGACTGGATGGGTGTGGCCAACTCGATGTTGCTCACATTGTGGGGTACCTGTGATGGACCACATAAGGCTGGGAGGGGTGATTCAGGATGAGTGCCAAAGTCGGGGGGAGCAGAAGAGCATCAGTGCTTGAGCACAGCTGGGGAGAGTGCCGGGTGTGTGTGTGTCAAATGGTGCTGGGCACTTTCAGGGAGCAGCCAAATTGCCCTTTAGGTTTTAGGCTGGAATCCAGGCACAGAGGCAAGAGAGAGGCCTGCCCATTGTCCGCATCAGCTTCCCATTTTCACACACACTCCAGGCACCCTCCTCAGCTGCGCAAGATGATGAGATTTTGGGGCAGTGAAATCCCTTGTTTGAAGGCCCCCATCGGCTTGCAAACACATTTCACACCCTCAACTTCTGACGGCAAGCTGTTTCATTGATTAATTGTTCTCACTGTTAAGAAGTTTTTCCTTAATTCCAGGTTGCTTCTCTCCTTGATTAAGTTTCCATCCATTGTTTCTTGTCCTGCCCTCTGGTGCTTTGTGGCAGCCCTTCAACTACTGGAATACTGCTATCATGTCCCACCTACTCCTTCTTTTCTCTAGACTAACCAAACACAAATCCTGCAACCATTCTTCATATGTTTTTATCTCCAGGCCTTTAATCATCTTAGTTGCTCTTCTTTGCACTTTTTCCCAAGTCTTAACATCTTTTTTGTAATGTGATGACCAAACCTGGATGTAGTATTCCAGGTATGGCCTTACTAAGGCTTTATAAAGTGGTACTATTACTATAAAGTCGTATGTAATTTTGATTCTATGCCTCTATTTATATAACGAAATATTGTATTAGTTATTTTTCGCTGCCACAAAGCACCAGAGGGCAGGACAAAGTCCCTTTCACAGTTACTGTTTTGGAGCCAGGTTTCACATAATCTGTACTTGTACCTTTAGTTTTTCTTGTCTAAATCTTGCTTTTCTCCCATTGGTCAAGTCCATCAAGATCTTTTTGGATCCCAAGCTTGTCTTCTATGGAGTTGGCTATTCCTTCAAGTTTAGTATCATTTGCAAATTTGATGAGATCCACTTCTATTCCCTCATCTAAGTCATTTATGAAGATATTGAAGAGTACTGGGCCCAAAACTGAACCTTGTGGTAGCCCACTGCTTGCTTCCATCCATGAAGATGAAGTACCATTAAATCCATCTGGTGGTGATGTTGTCTATCCCACATTTTTCTAGCTTACCAAGAAGTCAGTGGTGGGTTTCAAAATTTTTAGAACCTCTTCTGTAGGTGTGGCCTGCTTTGTGGGAGTGGCTTGCCAGCCATGTGACTGGTGGGATTGGCTTGCCAGCCATGTGACCAGGTGGGAGTGGCTTGGCAGTCATGTGACTGAGTGGGCGTGGCTAACTTGTAAAATGTGGTGAAACTCACTTAACAACGCTCTTGCTTAGCAACCAAAATGTTGGCTCAGAAACTCTGGCATTTAAAGCACGCAAGTCTTAAAGCTGTCTAGTTACAAGACCCTTGCTCCCCTAACCCTTTAGAAAAAAACCCCCAGGGGTGTTCAAACTTGACAGCTTTAAGACTTGTGGACTTCAGGAGCTTCCTGGGTGGAGCCTGCTGGTGGTGGCAGCAAAAAACCAGCTGCCTCCGAATTCCTGGCTACGTACCTGTTTAGAGGATCTTCCATCTGACGTCTTAACAGGTTTTCTTACCCTTCAGGCAAGAAGGAAAGAAGAAATAGTTTTGCTGGCAAATGCTCTTTGATTTTTGCAGCTTTTGTGCTTGCAGAGAGAGGGGGGCTAGCCCAAAGCAGAACGACCTCTGTGCTGGGAACTTCAAACTGCCTTGTGCGGAACAAAGTAGGTCTCCCCCACTCAGTTCAAAGTTTTGATTGATTTAATCTTATCACGAGCTGGATCCGTTTGCGTGGACAATAATTGTTTATCAAGATTTTAGCTTCTTTTCTTTTTCTCCTCTGAAAATCTATTTACTTAGAGGCTTTTAAAATGGTTAATTGTCACAAGAACTCAAAATCTCAAAGGAGCATGCTTATCACTTGGATTGGATTGGATTTACTTTATTTGTATGCCGCCCTTTTCCCTGAGGGGAGGGAAGGACAAAACAAGTTACATACATGAAGACAATACATCGTTAAAAAGTGCAACAGTCATACTATTCGGGTGGGGTTGAAGTCTTTAGCCCCAGGCCTGTCGGGACAGCCAGGTTTTAAGGGCTACGTGGAAGGTCTGGAGGGTGGTGAGGGTACGAATCTCCACGGGGAGTTCGTTCCAGAGGGTCGGAGCAGCCATCGAGAAGGCTCTCCTCCGGGTAGTTGCCAGTCGACATTGACCGGCTGATGGAATTCGGAGGAGGCCTAATCTATGGGATCTTATTGGCCTAGTGGAGGTAATTGGCAGTAGGCGGTCTCTCAAGTACCCAGATCCAATACCATGAAGGGCTTTGTAGGTGACAACTAGCACCTTGAAGCGCACCCGGAGATCAACAGGCAGCCAGTGCAGCTCGCGGAGGATAAGTGTTACGTGGGTGAAACGAGGTGCACCCATGATCGCTCATGCGGCTGCATTCTGGACCAGCTGAAGTCGCTGAATACTCTTCAAGGGCAGCCCCATGTAGAGCACATTGCAGTACTCCAGCCTAGAGGTCACAAGGGCATGAGTGACTGTTGTGAGAGCCTCCCGGTTCAGGTAGGGACGCAACTGGTGCACCAGGCAAACCTGGGCAAATGCCCCCCTGGTCACAGCTGACAGATGGTGTTCAAAATTCAGCTGTGGGTCCAGGAGGACTCCCAAGTTGCGGACCCTATCTGAGGGGCGTAGTATTTGACCCCCCAGCCTGAGAGATGGAACACTTGGCCAATTAGTGGGAGGGAAGCACAACAGCCACTCGGTCTTATCTGGATTGAGTACAAGCTTGTTAACCCACATCCAGTCTCTAACAGCCTCAAGGCCCTGGCTCATCACGTCCATCGCTTCATTGAGTTGGCACGGGGCGGACAGATACAACTGTGTATCGTCCGCATACTGGTGGTATTTTATCCCGTGCCATTGAATGATCTCGCCCAGCAGTTTCATGTAGATATTAAAAAGTAGGGGGGACAGGACCGAACCCTGCGGCACCCCATATGTTAGGGGCCTAGGGGTCGATCTCTGCCCTCCGACTAACACCGACTGCGACCTGTCCGAGAGGTAAGAGGAGAACCACCATAAAACAGTGCCTCCCACCCCCACCTCCCGCAGTCGTCGCAGAAGGATACCATGGTCGATGGTATTGAAAGCCGCAGAGAGGTCAAGGAGTACCAGAATGGAGGCATGGCCTTCATCCCTGGCTCTCCAGAGATCATCGGTCAATGCGACCAAAGCGGTTTCTGTGCTGTAGCCAGGCCTGAAGGCAGACTGGAATGGATCAAGATAACTGATGTTATCTTGTTTTACAATCGGCCAGCAGAAGCTTTTTAATTAGTTTCATTTTTACAAGACTTTCACTCCCTCATTAATCTTGCTTATCTGGAAGTTAAATGGTGATGAATCTGCTGAACTGTCTTGTTACAATGTTTACTCACTGAAAGTTTTGCCAAGCCTCAAATTTCAAAGTAAAGGGAGAAATTCAGCTTCTTTACTTAAAGCTGCTTAAAGCTGCATAGTCAGGCAGCAGAGTTTTATTAATTGCAGAAAGATAAATTTTGAAATGGCTTCAAAACTAAATATTAATTTGAAGTCGTCACCCTCTATTCCCAGGGGCACATCCCCAGTGCCTGGCACAAGGCTGCAGCCTCCTCTTCCTACGCCCCCTGCTGGGGATGTGTTAACGAAAGAATTTTTCCTGAGCGAACTAAGCGTGGCTCTTAATGCACAGACAATTAAAATGGAATATAAGCTTAGAGATCATAGAGAGGTGATAAAGCAGGAGAGAAAAGAGGAAATAAAAGAAATGAAAGAAGAAATCAAAAGTGAAATAAAAGGACTTAAACAGGAGTTGTATGAGAAAATCGATGCCAGGGTTGTTAAAATTAAAGAAGAAATGCTGAGACTTGTAACTGTATTGACAGAACATGTTTCTGGAATTGAAGATAGTCTAGAGGATCTTAATGACGCCAATACCAACTTGACATTGAAAACAGAGGTGGTGGAACAAAAAGTTGAAAATGCTGAAAAAGAAATTATTATGATACAGTATCGACAAATGGAGTTCGCATTAAGAGTAAGGGGGCTACGTGAGGAGAAACAGGACAACCTGAAACAGATCCTATCAGAAGCTTTTGATGGGAAGACCAGGGACCAACCTTGACTGGCAAATCGACAAAGCTTATCGCGTTAACTCTTGGCTGGCAAAGCAGAAGCAGCTTCCTCGAGACATCGTTATATACTTCACTACAAGAGAGCTTAGAAATATGGTACTACAAGCATCTTATAACACTAAGCTTCAAATTGGCAGTCAAGACCTGATTGTTTTGAAAGAGATACCACCTCAAATGTTAAGAGCCAGGAGAGACTACGCTTTTTTGGTCGAAGAACTCAGAAATCGTCAGATACAGTATAGATGGGATGCACCATTTGGCATTATATTTACATTTGATAGGCAAAGATATTGCCTCAACTCTGTATGGAAAGCCCGAGATTTTTATTATAATATATTGAAGGCTGGATACCCTGCACCATCTGGACCTGGAGAAAGACCACAAGAAGGACAGGATAGACAGCAAACTACACAACCACCAGATAAGATGGAGCATCTCTCTCTTCTAGAAGCGCAAGGTGTTATGGAACAAAGACCTAGCCACATGATTACTAGACGAATGCAGAAACAAGCTAAAAAGCAACAATATCAACAATCACTGGCCATCGATCAAGGAACTACAATAACAAGTCTGGAAGCAGTGGGAGGAGCTAGGCCTAAGATTAAACAGGCCATGCAGGAAGCTCTAAAAATGCTTCAGCCAACCAAAGATGACAACTAAGATTTTAACATGGAATGTCAATGGACTGAATTCTCCACAGAAGAGAAAGAAAATATTTCACTATCTCAAACAGTTTAAGAATGATGTAATTTGTTTGCAAGAAACTCATATCAAGTCAACTGATCAAAAATATTTGATTAACTCAAACCTTGGTCAACATTTTGTAGCTTCCGCTATGGAAAAGAAGAATGGTATAGTTGTATACTTAAGAAAAGATATGAAAGCTGAATTAATAGAAGCAGATCCCTTCGGAAGATATATTGCTTTAGACCTAATCCTAGAAGGGAAAAAGACATTACTTTTGGTAATTTATGCCCCCAATCAACAGCAAGATAGATTCTATAGAAATCTTCATGCTAAATTAGTACAGTGGGACTATAGTTCCTGTATACTATTGGGTGATTGGAATGGAGTGATAGACACTAAGAGAGATAAGAAGACTTCCCGCCTAAATACTAAGATGCGAGCAAAGTTACCCAAACCTTTCTTTGACATCATGGATGACTTTGAATTGAGAGATATTTGGCAAGAAAGAAACGCAGAGGAATATGATTTCACTTTCTTCTCTGACAGGCATCAATCCCTTTCAAGGATTGATTTTATACTAACCACTAATGATTTGCTTTCTAGGGTCAAGACAAAGATTGCGGCTAGGCAAGAAGGTCTTGGAGAGTGAATGAAAACTTATTTAGATATGAAAAGTATATTAATGATTGTAAAAAATTGCTATCTGAATATTTTGTTTTGAATATGAATAAGGGTACATCTATGGAATTCGTATGGGATGCAAGCAAAGCATATATGAGAGGAGTGCTGATGAATATAAATAAAACACAGAAATAAACAAGGGTTAAAACGAACAGAACTGGAAGAGGAAATTAAGAGAAAAGAGTTGGAGTTAACAATGAACCCAGGCGATACAAAGGTTAAGGAAGCTATTAACATATTAAAATCTCAATTTGACATGTTGATCTCTGACCAGGTAGCCACTAATTTATTATATGCAAAACACAATACTTTTTGTAATGCAAACAAACCTGGCAGATGGTTAGCTTATCAGATTAGGAAAAAAAGGAAAACTCGAAATATATCTAAACTGATTTACAGAGGGAAGGAGGTCTTTCAACAGGAAGAGATTCAAAAGGCATTTCGGGAATTTTTTACAGAACTGTATAAAGGGGATAAAATTAATGGTTTAGATATAGACAAATATTTAGATAAAGAGAAAATACCTTCAGTTAGAGAAGAGCACAGGCAAAAATTGAATCAACCAATAACCTCGGGGGAAATCTTGCAGGTAATTAAGCAATTAAAGTTAGGGAAAGCACCAGGTACAGATGGTTTGACAGCGGTTTACTATAAAAACTTACAGTTAGAAATGGTAGAACCTCTTAGAGAATTATTTAATATGATTCAAATGGAAGGTAAAGTGCCTCCATCTTGGAAGACAGCCTTTATATCTTTGATACCCAAAGAAGATCAAGATACTACCAAACCCAAAAATTATAGACCTATTTCATTACTGAATGTAGATTATAAAATTTTTACTAAAATATTAGCAAATAGGTTAATGTTGGTTATTCAACAATTGATACACACGGACCAAACAGGTTTTATACAGGGGAGACAGATTAAAAGTAATGTCAGATTAATTATTAATGCATTAGAATATTTGGGAAAGAACAACCAGATCCCTGCTGCGTTTATATTTTTGGATGCTGAGAAGGCCTTTGATCGAGTTAACTGGCAATTTCTGTTGAAGATATTGCAAAAAAATGCAGATAGGAGATAATTTTTTACAGTCAATTAAAGCAATATACCAACGGCAAACAGCACAAATCATAGTCAATGGAAGTTTAACAGACTCTTTTCAAATTGGAAAAGGTACAAGACAGGGCTGTCCTTTGTCCCCATTATTGTTTATTATAACTTTGGAAGTATTGTTGAATAAAATACGGGGCTTGGATGGTTTAAAAGGGATCAAGATTAGGCAGCAAGAATATAGAGTCCGCGCTTTTGCGGATGATTTGGTCATAATATTGGAACAACCGCAGGAATCCAGTATGGTCTTAATGAATACGATTAATCAATATGGTCAAGTGTCTGGTTTTAAAATAAATTTAGGAAAAACAAAAATATTAGCTATAAATATGAATACTAAACAAAAGGAAGAACTAGGAGTGATGCTAGGATGTGAGGTAGTTAAAAAAGTCAAATATCTTGGAGTTAACATCTTAGCTTCAAATGGGAAATTATATAAGCATAATTATGAACCACTTTGGCATAGTATACAGACAGAGATGAAAAAATGGGAGAAATTGCACTTATCTTTGTTGGGTAGGATAGCGGTAGTGAAAATGAACATCTTACCAAATTTTTTATTTCTTTTCCAAATGTTACCTATACTTAAAAAAGATGCGAATCTTTTAGAATGGCAGAAGGGTATCAACAAATTTGTATGGGCAGGAAAGAAGCTGAGGGTAAAGATGAAAATAATGCAAGATATACGTGAGAGAGGAGGTTTGAAACTACCTAATTTAAAACTATATTATGATGCAGTGGCATTATCTGTAATTAGTGATTGGACTCATTTAACTAATGATAGAATATTGAATATTGAGGGACACGATCTGGTATTTGGCTGGCATGCTTACCTGTTATTCAACAAAAAATTGGATAAGAATTTTAAAAGTCATATTTTAAGAAATGCTTTACTGCGGGTCTGGAAAAAATACCAATATAAATTAAATGACAAGATACCCATGTGGGCAATTCTTAGACACGCAGTTGAAAATATGAATATAGCACAAAAACAGGACAGAATTACTTACAGACAGCTTCTTACCTCGGAAAGGGGGGTATTACAATTAAAATCTTTAGAGGTATTAAAAGAGGAGAAGGTAGTTCAAACATGGTTCCAGTATGGGCAATTACAGGCTAGGTGGAAAATAGATCAAAAAATTGGTTTTATCCAAGTTGAGGATAATTTGTTTAAACAAATAAGAGATCAAAGCTTAATGCATATAAAGAGGATATATAATGTATTAATACAGATGGATTCGGAAACAGAATTAGTTAAAGATTGTATGATAAAATGGGCTCAAAATATTGAAGAACCAATAATGTTGGATACATGGGAAAGAATCTGGGTAAGAAATGTGAAATTTACACAAGCTCAAAATCTGAGAGAAAAATTTTACAAGATGTTCTATAGATGGCATTTAGATCCTAAAAAGTTGGCTTCTATGTATCCAAATGTACAGCCTAAATGTTGGAGGTGTGGTTCTCTCGATGCTACATATTATCATATATGGTGGACCTGCCAAAAGGTTAAGGCATTCTGGATAAAAATATGGTGGATTATGCAAAATATCTTTAAAAGAAGGATAAAGTTTATTCCTCAGTTATTTTTACTAGGTATATGTACTGACTTTACAGTGGTAGAGACTAACTTGATTCCGCACCTAATAACGGCAGCAAGACTGTTGGTGGCGCAATACTGGAAGAAGGAAGACTTGCCTACAATTCAAGAATGGACATTGAAAGTCACAAACTTAGCCGAGATGGCTAAAATATCGGCATATCTTAAAGATCACTCAAATGAGAGATATAAACGAGACTGGAAAAAATAGATTGACTATATACAAAATAAATACGGGACCAAGAAACTCCAGTTAGCCTATGCTTAAGATCAGAAATGATTTAAATTGTTTAAAGTTAGTTCAGCAAGAAGAAGCTAAGGTTAATGTAGAATGTCATTAATTTCTTTATTTCTTTTTTCTCAATAGATTTCAGACTGTGTTTGTTAAAAATCCATACCGTGTATGGGTTCTGGGAAGTCGGGGGGGAAGGAGGAGGGGGTAGGGGGGTGGAGGGAGGGAGGGGCATACAAAAAAATTGTACTTCGATGTTTTAATGATTGACGAATGATGAAATATTTGTGTTTTAAAAGAAATAAAACCTTTGAAACCAAGACTTGTGGACTTCAATTCCTAGAATTCCTCCTCTCGCTCTTCATCTTGATGATGAGCGGACGGGCGGGGGGAGGGAGCTGGAACTGGTTCTAAATGGCACTGTAGATTTGTGGAACCTTTTTTTACATTGTCCACTGCAGAAATGTCAGCACAAAGTAATCAGAATTTCAATTCTCTGTCTCAGTCACATATTATCTTAATTTTCCAGTAAATAATTTCTTATAAATGGACATGGCTCTACTCTGTACTTAAATGGAAGGCTGCCAAGCAGTAGGAGTCCGGCATATTTTGTGCTCTGAATCAGGATGATATTAATGCAAAGCATGACACTAAAAGATCCCAATGCATTCTTAGATCTTGATTCTTTCCAGTTCAGAGAATGTACATGTGGAACTACTGCAAGTACAATAGCATCCACATTGATATTGGGGCACTTCTCTCATACATGTGAACCACTGGAATGATTAGCTATCAGATGCAGTTCATCAGTTAATGAATTACAGAGTCTGACTGGGACAGTGATGGCGAACCTTTTAGAGACCGAGTGCCCAAACTGCAACCCAAAACCCACTTATTTATTGCAAAGTGCCAACATGGCAATTTAACCTGAATAATGAAGTTTTACTACCTAAAATAATGAGAAACAAGGTGGAGTTCAGCTAATTGTTCTAAGAAAAATGTGATAAATGCACTTTTATGCTCCTTCATTTTTTCTGCTTTACAAATATTACATTTAGCAACAATAAAAAAGGAAAACTTTTGTAATAGCATTTCTCTCTTTCCCTCCCTCTCTCTTTCCATCCCTCTTTTTCCCTCCCCCTCTCCCTCTTTCTCTTTCTTTTTCCCTCCCTCTCTCTCTGTTTCTCTCTCTTGTCCTCCCTCTCTCTCTCCCCCCTCTCAAACCCCAACAAAGCCAGTGAATTCTTCTTAGAAGGAACTACTCAGGCAATTGGAGGACAAACTGAACTTTTGAGAGGGACTGCAGACTTAGGAGAAGGGAAGCAAGCTGAGTCTTCCTCTCTCACACTCACACACTCCCACAATCTCTCACTTTCTCTCACATGCACACACACACACCACCCCCATGATGGTTCCACCATCCTTGTCCCTGCACTGGGTCAGTCAAGTCCTTCTGGCAAGGGAAGGTCTCAGCATCTGCGGAGTTCACATTGCCGCCCTCCCCAGGCCAGGTCTTTTCTGGACACCCTGCAAAAATCCCAGGGCAGCCCATCTCCCTTTACCTGCTGCTATCACTGGTGTGGGGAGTGAGGGGAGCGTAAGAGGAGACAGCAGAGCCTGGCTAGCCTTAGAAGGGAGATGACATGGGCTCCTGAAAGGAGACGGGGGAGCAGGCCTTATGGGAATGTGGCAGGGAAGCAGGATGATTGTGAAGGGTTGCCGCGACACAGAAGGGTGGGAGGGAGCTGGACCAAAGAGTGGTGAAGCTAAAGAGTTCTCCTCTCCTTCTCTCCTTTCTATTGTTCTGGTGAGGGCTGAAAATTTTCAGGGGTTGATTTGAAAGGCACTCTGCACATGAGGGCACTCTGCATATGATCCGAGACAATCCTGGCACAGGAAAAGAACACACCAAGGGGACCAAGCACTGGGTGAGGAGGTGGACAGTGAGGACTCCATTATTTCTGCAGAGATAGAGAGTGGTGTGCAAGACCTCTAGTCTAGTCTTACATACACACACATGCCATTCCTTGCAATTAGGTTTCAGCAACACACAGGTTATTTGCTTGTGTATCTGTGTAATTTTTGAAAGAAGGCAAGCAAATGACAACTATCAGAGGGCATCAAGAGTGGAAAAAACAAAAGGCTGGGGAGGTTTTTTGAAATAGAAGGAAAGGAGTGGGGTCATTCGCAAACAAGCCCCTGCTGTCTGTCAACTTAAATGGGAGGCGCAAAATGAAACTGCATCCACCAATCAGAGCCCTGTTCTGCCTATCGCTTGTTTCAGTGCATGTCCGGCAGCATTTTGTCTGTGCTGGGGTGATGGCACACATGCCCACACAGAGGTTTCTGCATGCCACTTGTGGCACAGGTGCCATAGGTTTGCTACCATGGGACTAGGACATAAGACACTTATATTTAAATACCACTCATATTTGTAAGGTTTACTGGATGATTTAAAAATAACAGTGTTCTTTTACAATTTGAGTTACTTTTAGCCTCTTAGCCACATGCGCCCCTCTGTAATTCCATTTGGCTCTCCAGAGGCCTCGCCTGGCACATTGCTGGATGAAATGGAGCTTTCAAGGGGTGGATCTGCCTCTTGGAAGCTCCATTTTGGCCGGCAACATGCCAGGCGAGGCCTCTAGAGGCCCAAACAGAGCATTGGAGGGGCAGATTCATCCCTCAGAAGCTCCATTTTGGCAAGTAATGTACTAGGCGAGGTCTGCGGAGGCCCGAACAGAACTGCAGAGTGGTGCATGTGTCTGAGAGGATAGAGAGAGGACTGCTAGATCTTCACAAGATAAATGACCCATTTGGGTAGGGGGAAATTAATTGTGGGGAGCATGAGGTATTTCAGTGGGTTGGGGAGGCCTTGGTGGTCTTAGGCAGGTGGCCTGTTCCATGACTAGGCTCCCCCATTGCCTTCCCCACCCTGAAATACCTCATGTGCACTTAACAAGCCTCATATTTGATTAGCGAATGTGTGGGTGAAAGGAGACAATGATCCTGTTCAAGGTACCGGATTCACTCCCACGAATAATTGGGTTATGAATGGAATGGGCAGGCTCCATTACATTCATAATTTGAGGACTAAACAAACAAACAAAAAACAGTTCATATTCTGAATTGCTTATCTTCAAAAATGGATCTGCAGGAATTTGATAAATTTCTTCTTGCAAATGGTACTGGACTTTGTTGCTACACTTTAAAAACATTAATACATGCACTATTTTTAAAAATGAGCTATCTTTACATTACAAACTGCAGAAAAAGTGTAAGACATAGTAAATGAAAGGAATTGAAGAAAATCTGACTAAATCTTGTTTATAAACATACTAAATGTTCATATTTTTCTATCCCTAAAATTACATTTTCTCCTTCATTCTTAGTACTCCTTCTTTCATTCTTATTTTATATTTTCTGCAGTTACACCCTCATGCATTCTCACTATATGACCAAATTGTCTTAACATACTATTTTTCTATAATTACTCAAATTTTATTCAGTTCATGTTTTTCACCATCTATCTTTAGGTATTTATACTACATGAATGCATACTAAACAACAAATGGAACATCACAAATCCTTGTTTTACTTTGTTCACACTGTAATCATTCACTAGGCATTTCATTTATTGTCACATGTGCTTTACATCCATTATACCACATAACCAATAAAACTTTATGCTATATATGCATACCATATTTAATAATTTATATTAAATTATTAAATTATTAAATCAAGAAATGCACAATAACTTGCCTTTCACTCAGGATATTGCATAATTGTCCATAGTACTCATGCTGTTTCCTTCATTATCACCCTTCATGTGATTGTAAAATGAAACTATCACCAGTTTATGAATTTTATTTTCAAATGCAGCGACAATAATCTATGTAAAGCAGTTCATACTTAGTGCACATTTTGACTCTTCCCTTACCTTAAAACTAAAATTTTACTTCCATGGATATATTCATGAATTCCATTCTATATCATGAATGATTGTATTACATTATTTACCCTTCCTTCCTTCCTTCCTTCCTTCCTTCCACCCACCCACCCACCCACCCACCCACCTGTGTTTCCCTGAAAATAAGACAGGGTCTTATTTTCTTTTGATCCCCAAAATATGGCTGTGGCTGTGGGGAGGGGCTAGGCTGGACCATGAGGCTCTGCTTCAGTTTCCAAAAAAATAGTGCCACCCAGTGAGCAAGGCTGGCTGGCTGGCTGTGATGGTGGGGCTCATCAAAAAAAGAGAGAGGGGGGGGGCAGGAGAGGAAAGGAAGGGAAAGTGGGGAGGGGAGGTGCAGCTTAATGGAATATTCAATATCCTGCAAGGCACATTTCTTGCTCTGGGACGTTTTCCCCTCCTCTGCTCCTCCTTTTCTTTCCTTTGCAAAAAGCAGAGCCATGCCAGCTGGACAGTGCAGAGATGAGCCAGGAAGAATGCTTGGGGTGGGGTGGGGAGACTGCTGAAGAAAAAGAGGAAACCTCCAAGGTTCCCCACTCATGCAGATTCCTCCTCCTCCTCCTCCCTTTCCTCCCTCTCTCCCTCTTGGGAGCAGTGCTTTCCATAATGCACCATGAGGAAAGGAAAGGGTGAGCAACTTTGGTGGCCACCACTGAGCATGCCTGTTCGGCCATTCAGACATGCTTAACAAAAAGATAGAAAGGCAGCCCGTCTACAAAAAGGAAGCACCCCACCCGCTTGGCATGAGCTTTGCCCAGACAGTGTCCTGAGATGTTTAGGGGCCACATGGAGAGGGCGAGAGAGATAGAGGGGGGTGGGGGTGGCAAGTCCATTGGGTTTCCTTCGCCAGATGTCTTCTGCATGACCACCAGACAACACGTGATGGGCTTGGCAGAACACATCGCTTCTCCGGAGCCATGCCAACCTTTGGGGTCAAGCTTCCTCCCCCAATTCTCCCACCTGGAGGTAGTGGAGGGCAACCAAGGGGCTCCACCCACCCAAACTCCACCCCCAAGTTGATGCAACCATCCAACATGGGACTGAAGGAGACCCGGGTGCAAAACATGACACATTTAAACATGTGCAAAAAAAAATCACAACCCTCTCCTTTCTCCTCACCCACGTCCCCTACCCATCCTGATTACCCCTACCTTTCAGATTTGGTGAACTTCCAAGAAGCCTGCCATCTCTCATCTCATGTATTTAAGTAGTTGGGGGGCTTATTTTGGGGGTGGGCTTAATTTAACCCATGTGCTAGAAAAGCCCAATTGGCCTTAGTATCAGTACTTGTCGTATTTGGGGGAAACACAATATCTATCTATCTATCTATCTATCTATCTATCTATCTATCTATCTATCTATCTATCTATCTATCTATCTATCTATCTATCACCTATCTATCTATCATCTATCTACTCCTGTCTTCAATATGCCACTATTCATGACAGATGGGCCAATGAATGCATTTTATCTCCACAGGGTGTAATCAATTTGCTCAACTACAGCTTTCCCATAATCTTTTACAAAAAGATAAAAGGGTAGGCTAGATTATCCTCTCTCCATAATTTTGTAATGCATTATATCAATATTCCTACCTAGAGTGACTAGAGATTTTTAGTAAAAGTATTTATTGTGATTAAAACCTTAAGCAAACATATTTGTTTGCTTGTTACTGATCTATACTGGATTTTGTATATACAGAGTGTTTGGGGGAAAATGATAATTTACTAATTTAAATTTGTTGAACAAACAAGGACCAACACGTGTGCTCATTTACTAAAACAATTTGAATCTTGCCCAATAATATAATATCTACAGTAGTTTGTTTTGGACCAGAGACAGATAAATCATCCAGGCATGGTTTATTCCAGTAACTGATTGCAAAGTAAAAACCAAAGTGGTCCCAGTGGTGGTAGGAGTACTCGGAGCTGTGACTGCTTAGCCGTTGTGGCTTAATATATTAATGTAAGCAAATCAAATCATGCTTCTTATTTAGAAGGTGATCTGTTACATTTTATCCATTTTATGTTTCACTTTACAATTTTACATTCTTTAAAATACAAGCCACACAACATTGAAAAAATAATATAGTCTTGGTATCCAATGTGACTATTTTCTCTGCTTGACTATTAAAGTCTAATGGACATAGCAATTTCAATGCCATTCTTATTTGATTATTACTCTGATGAAAATATAAATTGGCTGATTAGTTGGCTATAGAAAAGTGTGCCATGTTGCTGTGATCATTGTAAAGTGTAGTTTACAATAAATAACTGGAAATGAGTGTTACAATAAATGCATGAAATATTTATGAAGTTATGAATGTAAATAAGAGGCAGTCACTTGTAGATATATAACATCTATTAGACTTAAATAGAATGCTTTCATCTCTTAGAAAGCTGTTTATTATGATGGACATAATGTAAATTTTGTTTGGATTTCATATTGCTAATGAAGCATGACTGAATTCATCAACAATGTGCTCATAATACTGGATTTTTAGAAGTCTTTTCTTAGCAAAATTTTACCAAAAAAAATGGTGTATTTTAGGAAAGCTGATAAGTATTTTAGCCATAAAGTAAGAAAATAGAAGGCAATGTAAGGAGGATGAAAAATGAAATACCCCAGAAATGAAGTGTCCCTATCTTTACCGAAACAATCATATTTAAAAGAAGCTGAGAGCTTTAATAATGTTAATATAAATAACCTTAAGAGCCTTAATGTTAGAGAGAATCTACATGCCAGGATTTGGAAGAGATTTGCAGAGAAACTGCTCTCCGAAGCAGAGAGAAGGCTCATTAAATGCAAGATGCTGCTGTGTCTCCTTGTGTGTTTGCACTAAGGTATAGGTTTGCCAGACTGACGTATCAGAGAATGTCAGAGTGGTTACCACACTAGCATAATAGCTACATAATAAATGATGGAGAGAATCATGTTAGGCATGCCCACCTAACCTAACTTGAATCATGCAAAAGGAGAGCTGTTGGAATTCAAATAGACTTTCTAGTTCCCAGCAGCCAACAGCAATAGGATGCTTTTAGGAAGATGACAAATGCAAAGGAAAGACGCTGTTTTGCACTATCTAGATTTGTTACCGCAGCCAAATTATTGGCATGATGGAGTGACGAGAATAGCAGCTGGCATGGAAGGTAGGATGATCAAGGGTTTGGCATTGATATTTATGTCATTAGAAATTGACTGTGACAAAGCATACGTTTAAATGAATCTTCTCTGTTGATGATGGCAGAGGATTTGTTTTTCAGCTTTGAAACGCTGATGATACTGTTGCCTCTGAAAAATAGATTTGTGAATTGCATTTATGCTTTTGTTATGCCTTTGTGCTTGTATCTTACCTCAGGGAGCCCTTGCCTGAAAGGGATTGTTATAGAAAGGTGAGGCTATAGAATCGAAGTGCTTCTAAGTTGGGGGGGGGGGAGGGGGAGTCCAGATAAAGGAAAACAAACAAACAAATCTTCCAGAGGATTTAAAATGCTTAAGCTAAAATACAGTAATCATGTTTGAAGCTTGAGCAAGAATGCTGTATATTGAAAATTCTGAAATAACAAATATTATCATAGTTTCTATTTTATTTTGCTTCTTCCCTTTTTTATAGTTTTAAGATGTAGTCATTTGCAAATTACTACAAGGAAATGCACTGAGATCTTCAGCACGATCTTTCAACAAGTCTAACATCTTTTCAGCTACTGAACTGTATTCATGTTTTGACAGCTTCATGTCATCTTTTGCTTGATTACAGTTCTTACTTTTATTATATCAGCTTGCTTTATATATAATTTTGAAAACTGCCTTTAATTAATGACAGAAAAGATAACACTATTTGAAATGAGATCATGGTTTTTGGATAT